>NW_023596461.1:29619007-29647137 GCF_011947565.3 Pollicipes pollicipes | reverse complement strand
GCCCGGTCGCCACGCAGGTGCACCTGTGCGCTGACCTCGCCGCCGCAGCGTGCGCACTTGCCCCAATTGCGCGCACCTGCTGATGATTAGAGCAGAAACACCTGACAACGCGTCCCAGGCTCGGCCACTCCAGCGCCGGACCCAAATATTTAATGGGGGCTGGTGTGCTTAGCACGCGCGAGATATTGCCGCTCGTTGGACGATTGTCGCGAGTGACTGCGCGCGCGCGCCGCGATCGCACCGTCACCGTCGCACCGATCGCACCGTCCACCGTCGCGCCGATCGCACCGTCACCGTCGCACCGATCGCACCCGTCACCGTCCGCGCACCGATCGTCACCAGACGAGCCACTTGGGCATGTCAAGTTCATACCCGGTAGCGGCGCAGGGAGCTTGGCGACGGGCCGACAGCGAGAACCGTACAATGTGACAGGGTCGACGGCAACGGATACGGTTTTCCGCCTGCACTAAATCATCGCAGACTTCCATGCTCGTTCACGAGAAATGTGTGTGGCCACTGACTCCCGCTTCCACTGGACTAGAACTCGTGCTGAATCGCACGGAATCGACCTTGAAGCACTGGCAGTGGGATCTTTCCCGCTACCTGCTTTCTTTTCAGCATTAACTACATGAAGCATCTGTACCCAAAGCTGGTCAGCCTCGCAGCCGTGCCCCTGCCCCGGCCGTAGTCCGAAGCGTGCTGTCGCAGAGGCCGGTCTCCGGGCCTGGCACTCTCCCCTCTCCGGCGCCTCTGACCCGCCCGCCGAGCCGGTCGAGCCGCGAGCGCCGTCCGTGTCCCGTGTTTGCCCTCCCCGTATTGAATTTCGATAAGTGACCAGCGGGGATAGACGGGGGTCAGACGCAGCGTCGGAGGAGAGGTCGAGGTCGGCTGCACCGTGCATGACCCAACCCCACCCCTGACGTCAGGGGGAGGCCGAGGTCTGATGCACCATATACAGTCCACCCCCACCCCTGACGTCGGGGGAGGCCGAGGTCTGATGCACCATACAGTCCACCCCCACCCCTGACGTCAGGGGGAGGCCGAGGTCTGATGCACCATATACAGTCCACCCCCACCCTGACGTCAGGGGAGGCCGAGGTCTGATGCACCATATACAGTCCACCCCCACCCCTGACGTCAGGGGAGGCCGAGGTCTGATGCACCATATACAGTCCACCCCCACCCCTGACGTCAGGGGGAGGCCGAGGTCTGATGCACCATATACAGTCCACCCCCACCCCTGACGTCAGGGGGAGGCCGAGGTCTGATGCACCATATACAGTCCACCCCCACCCCTGACGTCGGGGGGAGGCCGAGGTCTGATGCACCATATACAGTCCACCCCCACCCCTGACGTCGGGCGGAGGCTAAGGTCGGATGCACTATATACAGTCCACCCCCACCCCTGACGTCGGGAGGAGGCTAAGGTCTGATGCACTATATACAGTCCACCCCCACCCCTGACGTCGGGCGGAGGCTAAGGTCTGATGCACTATATACAGTCCACCCCCACCCCTGACGTCAGGGGGAGGCCGAGGTCTGATGCACCATATACAGTCCACCCCCACCCCTGACGTCAGGGGGAGGCCGAGGTCTGATGCACCATATACAGTCCACCCCCACCCCTGACGTCAGGGGAGGCCGAGGTCTGATGCACCATAAACAGTCCACCCCCACCCCTGACGTCAGGGGGAGGCCGAGGTCTGATGCACCATATACAGTCCACCCCCACCCCTGACGTCGGGGGGAGGCCGAGGTCTGATGCACCATATACAGTCCACCCCCACCCCTGACGTCGGGGGAGGCTAAGGTGATGCACTATATACAGTCCACCCCCACCCCTGACGTCGGGGGAGGAGGTCTGATGCACTATATACAGTCCACCCCCACCCCTGACGTCGGGCGGAGGCTAAGGTCTGATGCACTATATACAGTCCACCCCCACCCCTGACGTCAGGGGGAGGCCGAGGTCTGATGCACATATACAGTCCACCCCCACCCCTGACGTCGGGGAGGAGGCTAAGGTCTGATGCACCATATACGTCCAACCCCACCCCTGACGTCGGGAGGAAGGAGGCTAAGGTCCTGATGCACCATACCTTCAGTCCACCCCCACCCTGACGTTCGGTGAGGATGGCTAGAGGGTCCGATGCACATTATACAGTCCCCCCCCACCCCTGACGTCGGCGAGGAGGCTAAGGTTCGGATGCACTATATGCGGCCCCCAACCCCCTCCCCTGACGCTTCGTAGGCCGCTAAGCAGTTCAGAGGAGCGTCCGAGGCCAACGGATTGGGTGAGCACACACACATCGCAAATAACACACACCCGCTGGAAATGGAACCGCTTTGCATGACCAGCCGGAGCCGTAAACAATTTGCCCCCATTGAAAAGATGAACACGATCAATGGAAATAATCGGCGATGCTGTTGTTTCATGGGGGTACATACATGAGCCTTGGATGGAATTGCATGCAAGGGCATAATGGCTTCATTTCAACATTTTGGACGTTGCGTCTGAGTTGCGTTGTTTAGCTAAACAACTGTCTAAAAGAGGCAAGACCCCAGCAGCCCGAAGCCATCGACAGACATGTTGATCGCTGGCTTAATGCAGCTCTGGTAATCGCATCGCGCAATGTACCTGTGCATTATACGATAAATTGTGGTTGCGGGAAACAAGATGATCAGAACCATGTAATGTTCTACGGATCACTTTGCCCTCAGTTTCACAAGCATTGATACTGGTGTGCCATGTAGTAACGATAGTCGTTAGGCTTTTGTACAAATGAGCGCTCTCGGAAATGAGTTGGCTTGGAGCCGAAAAGGCAGAATGTCGTACAGAGATGTTGATTTACTTTGAGCAGAAACGTGATGCCGTCATCGTATCAGGTGTGTAATGCGTATGGGACTGGTAGCGTATATAAGCTGATGAAATGGCGTACTTAGGGAGGAAAGGTGGCGCGGCCGTTCCAGCCGAACGAGTGCGGTGTATGCAGCCCATATCTCCTATTTTCGAAAATGTTCCCACGACCACCCAAGGTAACGTATACCGGGGCGCGTGGCAGTGTGCTTTATTATTTCATCCAACGCGCTGCTGGAACTGCAGATTGCCTACACTTTGAAGCTTTCCTTAAAAATGCATGAGCTCAGAAGTGTCTTCGTCGTATTAGAATAGTGGTCTTTTCCAGCGATCGAAAATACTAGCATACGAGCAACGATGGAGCCGGACACTATCGCTTGCATCGTTGTTGTGCGTCATGTGGCATAGTTAACACTCGCATTGTGTTGTGCAGTGTGCGCACGCCGTGGTCGGTATTGCGCATTGGTCAGCTGTCGCTGAGTATTTCATTCAATTAAGGCTCTCCAAGACACTTCAAACACAAGTTCTCGATCACACCGGCTACCCAAGTCCGATGAATGGCTTGACACTCTAAAGTGTTACTACACTATGTACTTCTTTATTCCGCTCGATTTTATGGCGCATGCGGAAGGCACCAAATCATTTTCACGTCTGATGGATTATCATTCAATCACAATGAATGATACATCTCGGCAAGCTGTTATTCGATATCCCAGCGCAATGAAGCAGTAGAGTATACACTCTTGTCAGTTATCAATTTTCGCTAATGTGTTAAGTTTAATGAAAACGTTGATGACGTTTCGACGATTAAAATGAAGCCACAAAGAACTGGTATTGCTAATCAAAATGCTGTGACCAACTTAAAGTTGCTGATTCGCCTGAAGTGGAGTCCAGTAAATGTAGGCCCTCCCGCACAGATTTCACTATTCATTCGTTCATTGAAGTGCGCTGTGGAGCAATTTGACTAGACGTTCCATCTTAATGCAGTTATTATTTTCCGATTGAAATTGCTCAGTTAGAGTATCCAATCTTAATGGATTTATATGTACCAGTTGAAAATATCTCAGTCGTTCATCATAGATCATTAACGCATAGGAACTGAGTTAGAACATACCAAGTTACTTTTAAAAAGTAATAAGAAAACTATATCTCCGTTGCTTGGTTGTTAACAAACACAAAACACAAGTTCGACAGGAATATATTCAGTGCACGTGCTGAATGCCTAACGATTTTGAGGAAGACCCTGTGCTACAGTCGTCTGTATCGATTACCACAAGCATCGACGGTACCCTCCCCGTCTTCGTGAATGGTGGTCGGGTGTCGAATAAAAACATCCACTAGGGGTCTTTTACAACCATATAAGATATCTATAATAGTTGGAGCTAGTATTCTGTTGCTAATCTGTTATATTGGCTCGTCAGTTTGAGTTGGGAGTCCGTGACACCACAAATCACGAGGCTGGAAGGTGTGACGATGTTACAGTCATCGCACCATATTCCGGCGGCTGGTGGTTCCATGATGTTGGCCTCCTGAGAGCAGCATGGAATATACCTGCGATGTGAGCATCAAAACAGTAGCATAGAAGCCTTCGGTCTTCGCATTCACTTGCCTGACAAGGCTAGCTCGCTCTCGCTGAGGAGGCCTCGCCAGCAGTCTCCGGCCGCCCGTCAGTCGAGTATCGTCGACGGGCTGGTGCAAACCCTCACCTGCCGCCGTTCATGTCCTCTGACCAGCAGTGCTTCGACATCCGCCCTTTTCTCTCCCGGTTTATTTTCGCCCCTGTCGATCTTCATCTATCACTCTTTTGGTCTTACTTACTACACTGGATGCCGGGTGAACTTAGCTGCTTGACCTCATTTTTTCCTTTATTCTCATGCACCTTCGCTTTTAACCTTCTCTTTTATCTTTTCTCGTAGATTATTTCGAACGAGATTCCTGACCGCGCTACAGCCTCAGACTTCGCAAGACGGTGCACATGACGCTGCGGCGCCGCCGTGTTTCAGGAAGAACAGCCAAGGCGCTGGTGGCGCCCGGCTCACCCAATCCCGGCGAGCGCGAACCGGCCGACTCGGGCGCCGAGGGCGTGGCCAACACGCTCAACTCGCCGCGGCCGCGGTGAGTGGTCCGGCGCGCTCCGTCAGCCGACACCGAACAGACGGAGGCGCCCGCGGCGCCGCTGTTGTCACCAGCTGCCGGCATGGACGCCAGGGACGCGCTGGCGACGCATGTCGGCTCCGTGCTAGAGGGCCGGATGCGCTGTCAGCGAAATTGGTCAGTGCTGTGGTATGGTGTCGAGACGGGGCCCGTTACTGTTGCGTTTCGCACTCCGAGCTCTTGTCGACTGTGCTGGGTCAAAAGTCTGAAACAGACCACCGACAAAAATGCGTTTTAATGTCAGCTAACGTTTATATACCGTTGAATAGTGTGGTGTACATGTTTTATCCAGCATGACATCAAACGAAGCAAGTTACTTGTGTAACAAACAAACAAAACATCTGCCTGCTCGCTAAAAGCAGCGAAACTCAACAAAGAAGTGAATAGAAAATGGGCATGTCAAAAACGGTTCACAACTGCACGCCGGAAAGACACACCCAGGCACACACCATTCTATTACGCCAAACCTTATCAGCCGTCACGAACTAATTGCACGGTTGTATGTTGGATGGCACAAATTGTCCATTTTGAAAGTGTCGTATTGAGTTCGGGTACCACGCACTGGTAAAACGGATGTGTTTTAGATGCCACATAAAATGCAACATTCATGGCCAATCGTTCTTTGAGTCGCTCATGACGTGTCCTCTGCCAGTGTATGGTGGAACCGTTCCGAGTATCAACACCGTATGGCGGAACCGCTTGAAAAAAACATTACCAGGTATTCGGACACCCAAATTCTTTATATTTGTGCAACGGGTGGTATTCCAGTATATTTTTGTGGTACCCGAACCAAGTACTTTTCAGGGCGGTTATTATGCAGGCTTTGTGCCCGCGTCTTTCTGCGCTAGCTTCTACGAACTCTTTTCTTGGCAAGCTATATCTTCCAGGCCTCAAATCAGCATGTCGCATCGCTGATGTCTCACAGGCTGGCATATCAGAGGAGCAGTAGCACACCTTGAGACCGTCTGAGTGAGCGCACCGTTCACTTCCACTGCCCGCAGCCACGGTTCTGCGTTTCTGTTTCGTAGGCTTCACCCCGAAATTGGACGCGGTTAGCCAAGGACAGGCCGAAAAGGAGCGGCGCGCGACCAAACGCGTTTCTGTAGAATGTTGCTTTTGCACCTGCGGGAAGGTACCGAGAGACTGCGGCTGCCGGTGCCGCCGCCAAGTGTACTCGTTGGATGTCGCAGGCCAGCTGTCGTAAGGCAGTAGACCTGCTTGATTGGAACACGATGTGCCGAGCTGTGGGATGCGGCTCGGGAGGGCGCCCGGCCGACCCCGGAACGCCGCTCCAGTCGGAGCCTCGCTGGCGCGAGTCCGCCGCTCGCGCGCCTCGTCGCGCGAGGAGACGCGAGCCTCCTCGGCGGCGCCGGGAGCCGCGGCAGCCGCCGGCGGGCCGCCGCTCAGAGCTCGCCGACGGACCACCCGGCCTGGCTTGAGCTCTGGCCGGCGCGGGGGCCGGTGCGGGGTCGCGGCACCTCTCGCCGGCGTCCGTGGGGCGGCCGCCGGCGCCCTCCCCGCCGAGTGACATGTGTAGAGGTACATTAGCGCTACGTGCCGTTAGGGGTGCGCCCTAGCCCGCCAGGAGCATGAGGCGTGATAGATCCGAGCCAGAGTGCCGCTGCCCTCTCCCGCACGAAGCCTAGAGTCTCTGCACCCTGAAGCCTAGCCGGCTGGCTTTCTGCTGGCTTCCTAGCTGCATGGCGACCACTCTCAGCTGCCGCGAGTCTTGGCATGCTTTCTGCAGTCTTCCTCCTCTCTTCTTTTTTCTGTTTCTGCCTTGCTCCGAACTGATTCTCCACGGAAGAGTGGCAGCGGAGGCGACGGCAGAGCGCGGCGAAGCCGGAAGTCCAGCCTTGACGGTTAGTACTCTGAACCTCACTCACCTTCGACCGGGGTCAACGGGGTCAAGGTCGATAGCCTGGGCGCTGACCCCCACGATGGCGCGCGACCAACCCACTGACGAAACCGGCAGGAAGTGCCGATTTCCGGCGACGGAAGTGAGTTCGGAGCAGCAAAGGGGCAAGAAAATCTGCAGCATTACGGATCGCCGTCAGTGGTCAGGGAAAACCACAGGTCTTCTGTGTTATTAACTATTGATTTGCTGCACAAAGGGCTTGGACTGCGTTTTTAGCCTTCACGCCCGTTATTTTCCGACATTGCCATGCTTCGTTTTTACCAACCGACCGTTCAGTTAGCGTATTTCTTTCGTTTCTGTTGGCCGCTCATGCGTAAAACCGGATATGAATTGCCTCCGGATGGTCAATTCTCACATTTCCTCTATAACTCACCCAAATTAATTTCCCTGCAAAAGGTCGCTCGCTGCATGTCTCACAGGGCGGCGGAACCCCATCGTTTATGGTGCCTGTGGATGTGGCGTGCTACGCTTTCTACTAATATAGCCACTCACATTGATTTCCTTTCGATGATTGGTTTTCCCCTCGCCCACCACCACACCGGCCACGCTGGTTGGCTGGCCCAGTCCACGACTGGGTGCTGGGAGGGTTCGGTTAGTTCGGAACGGGCGGGCCGTCAGCGGCGGCGCAGACGAGGCCTGTCGGCGGTCCAGCGCAGCTAACCCATTGCATGGCATCTGGCCGACTCACGGCGCACGCCCCGCGTGCGCGCACCCTGGGTTCTCTCCCCCTCCTGTCTGCCGCTTAGTTGGTGTTTTTCTCCACTACTCATGTCGGGCGTGGCGCCCCCGCGGCGGGCGCGGGCGCAGCTGCGGCGCCAGCGCCGCGCGCACCACTCTGGCTCGGATCTTCTGCAATGAGTTAGCTCCGGACCGGCGGTGTCGGCGTCCTCCGGAGGGTCGTCCAGTCACCCTCCGGCGGTGTCGTGCCGGTACCGACAGGTCGCGCTGTGCTGGTTGCAGGCCCTCCAGGCGCGCGAGGTCGGCGAGAAGGGGGCTGAGAAGGGGGAGGAGATCCCCCTGCAGGAGAAAACCGAATAAATGCTCAATATTTTGATACTCACCTTCATCTCAGGTAAGCGTAGCTGCAAAGATCCATCGAATGAGCCACGCTGCAGGTGGCTGTGCATCATGACCCTGTTTCTGTCGCATTGCAGTTGACGTGACTTCTCACCGGTAAGTAACAACCTCGTGCCGAATGTGTGGTAGTAGAGCCCAGCCGAGGGAACAACAGGGCCACTATCCCCTGCACCCGTCCCCGACCTAAAGCTGCCGAACACGTTCACATCCTCGGTTACCGGCCAAATCCGACATGCTCTTCCATCATCCATGGTAAGCCAGCGGCACTGCACCTCGTCCTCGCCGCCGGCCCTCTCCCTAGGCGGCAGCACGGGTTGCCTGCCCGAGGTCAGAGGTCACAGAGTCTGGCCGTATCAGCGCCCGCGGCTGGAATGGCGCCGTCGGTGCCCTACCAAGTCCACGCAATCCTCGTGCCAGCCGCCGCTGACGCGCAGTACCGACGACGGTGACGTCCGCGGCGCCAGCTCAATACCCAGGCTCTTGCATCAAAGCGGGCTTCCCGCCGTCCAAACGTGGCAGGCTTCGATCTCTTGCCATCGCCCCGCGGCGGCGGCCGTGCGTGGATCGAGGTGAACCCGCCAGTGCTTCGATGGTTCGGTGCGCCGGCCCCGGTGCACTGGACCGAGCGCCGCACCAGAAACAAATGACGATTGCGCCGCTGGCACGCTGGCCCAGCGCCGCGCCTCTGGGCCGGCCGGCGGCCGCCAGTGGGGCGAGGCGGGCAATTTCGGCGGCGGTGCGGCTTTATGGCCCCTCGGCCGTCACAAACAGTGCCGGCCTGGCTCGTGTCCCGCCGGTGGCCGCGCGTCCGGCTGTTTACACACGCGGCTCCAGAGGGCAGGCGCCACGACCCGGCGCTCTGTCACTGCGACGGCGACCGTGTTTTGCCCGCCTGCCGGGCCCGAAACTGGGCCAGTGCCTCCGGAAAAACGACGCCGCCCGCCCGCCCGCCGGCGGCCGACAAGTTTGTTGCTCTCTGGCGGTCGGCCCGCGGAAACGATGGCGTCGGCGGTCGCGTCGCCTCTGGAGCCGGGTGGGCTCTCGCTGGCGGCGCGGCGGCCAACGCTCGCAATGAACAGCGGTGCGTCGCTCGTGGCGACTAAGCTGGGCGGCCACAGGCGGCTGCGGCGATGCGTTATTGATGAACGCTCGGCTGCAGGGATGCGTTATTGATGAACGCCGCGGGCCGCCGGCCACTGATGATATCTCGGCAAATTGTCGCTCTCGACGCGACGGACGACAGAGTGACTCTGTCGGGCGCGAGCGATGGGGGTGGCCGGCCGCGCGACCCGGCGGCCGCGGCTGATGGCACGGCTAGATGATGGTGTCCGACGACGCTATGATGACGAGGCGTCATGTGTGCGCGATCAATGGGAAAACGATCGTCAGCTGGGATTAACGACGCACCGGTGCCGTCACGCGCTGGTCGTCGGCAGGTGAAGGCGGCCGCTCCGGCAACGCGGCCTGCTCCTGCCGGGCCGACGGGCACCGCGCGTCCGCCGCCTGGCGGCGTCAGAGCAGGCGCGCGCGCGCTGGCGCTGGTGCACAGCGCTGCGATCGGGCATCAGAGCCGCCAGGCCGAGCGACGTCAGACAAACGCCTGCCAGGGGCTGCTGTCGGCCGGCAGCCGTGGCTTGCGCAACCGTCCGCCCTTGTGGGTCGATGACGGACGTGTAGAGGCTAACCGAAGGGGCAGTGCAAGTGGCAAACATGAGCCATGAGTTTCTAGCTACACCGCATTGCGTGGCATCTAGGCAGCGTCGTGTTCAGCAGACGACTGCCGTTGCTGATTGTCAGGCCTGATCGCGCATGCGCACACACTTGAAAAAGCATACGGAGCTCATCATGGCTTTACCGGAGATGGGATGTCGGTTCAACACTGATGGGTGACCAGGGCGTCCGTTTCCCCGTTGCCAAGAGATTCGGCCCGCATCACGTCTGAAACTAGCGCAGGCGATATACCTAGCATAACATTTTTCCACGAGAGGCTGGCCGTTTCCTCTGTCCACATAGTTCCATTTGATCTGTACATATGCACATTTGTGGCGCATTACTGGTGATCCCTAGCAATTGCACCAAGTATTCTGCCGTCCCTGGGTGTCATGGCTTTCAGGGTCACGCCGCTCTAGTTTGGAGACGACGAGCAGAGCACTGAAAGTACGGCTTGTTTCCCTGCAGTATCTTCAAACGATGGCGTTAAAGATTGACATATCCGTGGGTCGCGGTCCCGGATTTCAGTGTTGGTTTGGGTCCGAATGAATCTGTGGGCACATTTCATGGAATCTGCCAAACACTATGCAGTCACATAAGTGTGAAAAAAATATGCGTGAAATGTGCGCATACGTGATTCTAGTCATCCGGCGGGCACGTTGGAAGTGATGTCTTCGGAAGGTGACGTAGTTCTAGAGGAGGGCTGTTGTACAATGATTTTAACGTTATTTGGTGGCTTAATAATTTTGAAGACCTAATTTTTATACGTTCCTATAGCTGATTAGAGTAGTTTGTTTATGGGTGTATAGCTTTTATGCTTGGGCATAGTTTGTATATCTGTTGAATTTATGCAAATATATATATATATATATATATACATATACACACACACACATATATATATATATATATATATATATATATATATATATATAAATACCAGTATCTGTACCAGCGGAGCTCATATAATTTCTGAGAGTACTGATTTGATTAAATTTGTTACCTACTGTATTGGCCTTCACTGAGGTAACGATCAGCGTATCTTGCTCATTACTCCTTTGTACATCTCCTTTGTCAAATGCAATGAAATACGTCCAAAAGTAACAAGCTCTGTATATGACATGTACAACAACAACCTTTGTATATTGTTTCCGATTGATACCATTGCCAATCCTAATCCGTCCATAAGGACCGCTGAATTTAGTCTTAACGCGCTTAACGGAAGCATTTTTAGAACAGCATGTCACTTGCGCACAATACGAGCATCTGGTGCGTCAATTACAGGAAGAAACAGCTGTGCACCATCGTGAGAAAGTTCTCGTCGACAAAAAAACAAACGTCATGGTAGGGGGGTACGCAATGGAGCGATCTGCGCCACCGCCGAGGGCATTTTCCAGAAAGCTGCGGTAATCGAAAAGCGGTTCACCGACCTGGCCATTCACATTTCGGCTCATGCAAAATGTACGTATCATCCGATAATGACCCTTTGCACTGGTGCACCGAAGAACAAAAACATGCGTGTTGTAACGAACTGCCATGTCGCATGATAAATGAGCATGACATGGTATGGTGTCATTGATATGTTATGCGCTAAGCACAAAAATGGCGTCATGTTATTTGGTATCGGACATACAGCAAACAGAACTTACCTGCATGGCGACAATGGAATCAGAAAGCTAATAACTCGGCGTCTTATGTTTGTAGCGTCCTGAAGCATCAAGATGGCCTGAGAAGTACATATTTCACCCCTCCCAACACCCTCTCGATGCCTGGCTCCACGTTACACCGCATCTGGTCGCACAGCTGGCATATGACCAATGCAGTCGCTGGCGGTACGCTCCATAAAAGAGCGTAGCGGGATGCGTCGTGTTCCCTTTTTGTGAAAAAAGCAAAAACTCAAAATAAATAGGGTCCAGCGCGACTTGTCAGGAGGTCCGCTCCCTGCCTAAGGCTAGCCTCAGCTCCGCTTCTTCCCCTGCCGAGCTTCCACCCTGCTCTACCGACACCGATGCTGGCCAAACCTCGGCTCTGTCCCTGTGCTGCGAACCTCCGAACCTCAGAAAACACTGTCCCGAAGCCCACGTTACCGATGTTAATGCTGATCTGTCATCTTTACGAAGATCTGGACCGTGCCCTTTACCGCAGACCATGCGCGATCGGGTGTATAGGTCTGTGCTAGGTGTCCTGTCACCCACTACCCATCTCGACGCCCGGCCTCGGTCGACAGCAGGGTGGCTCTGCCCAGCACCAGACCAGCCCGCTCCCAACCTGAGCTGGCCCATTGCTCTGAAGACGCCTCAGCGTCCCGCGACACAGACA
The DNA here is from genome assembly GCF_011947565.3 of Pollicipes pollicipes. Classification (NCBI taxonomy): domain Eukaryota; kingdom Metazoa; phylum Arthropoda; class Thecostraca; order Pollicipedomorpha; family Pollicipedidae; genus Pollicipes; species Pollicipes pollicipes. The sequence continues at coordinate 29,635,102 of NW_023596461.1, read as the reverse complement.
TGGCAGCTGTGTTCTGACTCCTCATCAGCTGCCCTGTGACTACTCATCAGCTGCCCTTTGACTCCTCGCCAGCTGTCCTCTGACTCATCAGCTGTCCTCTGGCTCCTCACCAGCTGCCCTCTGACTCCTCGCCAGCTGTCCTCTGACTTCTCATTATCTGTCCTTTGACTCCTCATCAGCTGTTATCGGGCTCCCCGTCAGCTGTCCTCTGACTCCTCACCAGCTGCCCTCTGGCTCATCAGCTGTCCTCGGGCTCCTTGTCAGCTATCTTCTGATTCTCCAACAGCTGTCCTCTGATTCCTCATCAGCTGTCCCCTGACTCCTCATCAGCCCTCGGGCTCCCTGTCAGCTATCTTCTGACTCCTCATCAGCAGTCCTCGGACTTCTTGTCAGCCATGTTCTGACTCCATATCAGCAGTCCCCGGGCTCTTTGTCAGCTATCTTCTGACTCCTCGTCAGCTGTCCTCTGATTCCAGCTGGCCCTCAACTGGTCCACAGCAGACCGAGCCAGTCAGACCCCATGGTTACCGAGCTCTCGCTCCCAGCTGGCCCACGGTAGACTCCTGTCTGTCCCGCCAGCCGGTCTGCGGGAGATCTAGCCCGTCGATCGTCACATCTCAAGCTGACCCACCTCTCACCCCAATAGTCGAGACACAGACCGCTGGGCTCTGTACACGAACGACCAACGGTAAACTGGGCTTTGATCCCGAAGCGACCTGCGGCAGAGTGTGCTCTGCGCCAAGCCAGCTCAAGGTAAAACGGCTTCTCAGCTCAAGGTAGACTGACATCTCAGCCAGCCTGCACGACAGACAAGGCCAGTTGGCCCCGCAGCTGGCTCATGGCACACTGAACTCTGCCTCTAGTCAGCCCACAGTTACGTGGTCCCTTGCTTCTCAGCAGGCGTCCCGGCCGGCGGCTGACCTGCCCTGCGCCGCAGGACTTTCTGGAGCCGGCCGGGCCGCGCCGCCAGAGCTCCGAGCCGAGCCGCTCCGCCGCCGCACCCATCGAGCTCCAGGCGCTCTCGCAGACCAACCTGGACCTGCTCAGTCTGGAGAGCAGTGACACCTTCACCAGCTGCCCCACGCACCCGTTCCCCTCCGAGGGCGACCTCACTGCCGACAGCAACCTCTACGTCAACCCGCTGGACGGCGACGGGCCGGTGGCGCACCGCGAGAGCCCGCGTTGTTCGCCGCGGCGCCGGCCGCGCATAGCCAGCGCCGGCGACCCGCCGCCGCCAGAGGGTGCCGCCAGTCAGCAGGGCTCGCCGATGCTCAAGCACCGTCGGGCCCGCTTCCAGGAGGTAGGTGTGCCAGCGAGCGCGGGTGGGGCGGACCGGATGGGGCGTTAGACGGCGCCGACGGTACCTGGAGCGTCAGGCTTTGGCTGGATGATGTCTGGAGTATTCGCCTTGATGATGAATGTCACTTGGTCTGGATATAACATGGGGATGTGACTAGGTGATGTCTGGAGCGAGAGATGTGGCTGTGTGATGTTTTGGAGAGTTTGACCGTTGCTGGGTGATGTTTGGAGCGAGTGATGTGGCTGTGTGATGTTTGGAGCGCCGGACTGTTGCTGGGTGATGTTTATAACATGAGGATTTGGCTGGGTGATGTTAGGGCGTCGGCTGTTGTTTGGGGAGTGACGCGTGGATGACTTTTGTTTAGCCAGTTTTTTAGACTCGCCAGACAACAATCAGGAACGTTCCTGGCGAAAACCCGGAGCATTTCACAAAAACTTGTGAAACTTCCGATTGTATGTGGCCGCTTTGATATCCTCAGCATGAGCGTCACTGATTTAGCATCTTACGGAAGTTCTTCTCGTCGCGTCTTCACTGAGGAGGGAGGGAGAGACAGATCAGTATGTGGCTTCGGGCTCCATTGCAAGATGTCACACGGTGTGCCCTCAGAGGAGAAGGAGGGCAGGGTGGAGGGGAGGTATATCGCTTGGCTCCACTGTATGCTTCTTGAGGAGCGTCGTCCTATTCGGGACGTGATGTCCTGGAGGCAGGACAGCCAGTGATGGGGTGAGCCCGTCCTCACTTCATCACGTCATTCGGTGCAGTCTGCTCAGAGTGTTAAAGACTGTCACTCATTGGGACCAGTTATAGTGTCTTTACGTAGATCTTTATGCAATCGGGATCATCGTTGAACATCAGGAGGAGTTTGCTTCGACGGGCGCGGGCTGCGCCTTTCCCCTGCTAAATGCCGTAACGACTGCTGCCGCCCAATTAAAAAGAGTCCTTATTTCCAGTGTACCCTGTGTTGTCACGGTTGTCTTTTCAAATCATATGGGGAATTTAGATAGCGAACAGTCACTTCTCGTCAAGCAGGCTGGAGAATAGCTCTCAGATAATAACTCACTGATCGTACGAGCTTGATGGAACTGTGCTAGCGGCTCGACGCCCAAACTGGAACAAGTCTAATCAGCTCTCGGCTCAAACGCCCCTCTGGCTGACACTCTGTCCTGATCCCCTGATTATCAGCTTTAGTGTGGCTCCACACGCTGCACTGTCCCAGGCCTCGGTTGCCTTCAGCACCAAGCGGACTTTAAAGTGACGCTCAGATTCGGTGAGCGTGCCCGGAGGTCTAAATTCATCAGCTGGGTTGGAGTTTGTCATAAGTTGCCGTTGAAACCATAAATGCCATGTAGCTCGACTATGAATGGCGTGTCCTATTTATCGCATGAATGCACCCACGCATACCAATCGGCGGAAAGGTGGCGATGATGACGGCGATGGGTTGGATCAAGCACGTGGATTTGTCGGCTTTCCCGAGCCTGTCACCTGTAATGTTGTTCCTTGCTTACCAGACAACAATTCCAGGAGCTTCTGGTTTGTCCACTAATACTGCACCTCAGTCGAAGGCGTTGACAGGATGTCGCTCAGGAAAAGGCCACGTCGGGCCAGGGGAGGCCTTCTGGCCCCCCTGGCCCCTTCCTCCCTTAGCTCACCTCTCTGATGGCCACTTAGGACCAGCTGTTTGAATACGGAGGACTTTGTAAGTTTGGACTCCTATTTTGAGGCTTAGTGACCCGTGTTTCGATGTTTGAGGCGTTTTAGACGTTTTGGAAGACAAGGCTTCAGCCGCTTCCATCGGCTCCGCCGCTGGTTTCCACCGTGGAAAGTGCTATGTATGCTTTGAAGGTACCCGGCCCGCAACTTCCAGCTCCTTCAAATTTCAACATTTGGCCTATGGCAGCGCATGGAAAGAAATGTCCTGAAAAGGTCAGGAACTACCGTCGGCGTCCCCCCCCCCCTCCCCCCACCGCCCATCGTGACTGGAAGGCATCACCCGCGATCCCAGCCTTCGTGCCACGACGGCGCTCTCGTGGCCATTGGACCCCACCGGACGGGATGGGGCAGCGCAGCCCTGACGCGCTGTCACGGCCTTCTGTCACCTGGGGACGAGCACCGTGGACCAGACGGGCTCTGAATCACAGCCGACCGGATCGTGTCCGGCTGGTGCTTTACACATTTGCGGTCCTAGATATAGAATAGCGGACTGGGCTTGGTTGCAACACCATTTGACGATTTCTTTACAGATTCTTATTTAAATCCCCCGGTATTTTCTTCAAGCTTTGTACATGAAATTGCTGTCCCGTAACTTGGCTTAGCGTCGTTCCCCGAACAAATATGAAATTAACGTCCTCACTATTGGCCTTCAAACACAAAAATTCCTTCATTTACCCAGTTACAGTGTATTCGCCGTGCATGGCACCAGCCACCGTCAGCCTGGGTGCGCCTTTACCTAGTTTAAGCGCAACTATTAACTATGTTCCGATAGCATCTAATATTCACCAAGCTAATGACTTCAAGGCTCGGTTTTATCGCGACCTCGTCAACCACTGCCGGAAATTTTTAACCGTGCTTTTCGCCTGCTTGTTCCGGTGACCCTGCCCGGGTCAGTGCGGGACGGGGCGGGCAAGGTCCCAGCCACGGCCATGGAGCACGACAGACGAGGCCCCATGACCCTGGACACAATCCAATATGCATGTTTTATGGATGCTCCCCCGCCGGAGGTGGTCACGGCACTGGGTCACGTATTCGCTGGGAAATTATTCCACGCTGGCGTGTGACCAGCACCATAGCGTAAACAAGCCGCTTATTAGGGCGTGGACCTGGCCAGACCTGGCCGAGGCTATAGAAACAACAGATCCGGCGTACCTGGATGGGATCGCTTCTGTGTGGTGAACAGATCGGGCGTACCTGGATGGGATCGCTTCTGTGTGGTGAACAGCCGAAGGGTTGCCACGCTGACTGTTTTTGTGTGGGAAGCGTATGCACCAGCGGCGGTTATTTCGTTGTTGTTTGCGCTGAGGCTGGCGAAATTGCTCTTAGTGTAGCCAATACTGCAGAATATTCCTCATAATCCAGAGCAGCAGTGGGAAAGTGCAAGTCAAGCCTCTACGTTGGGTTAACTTGCATTGCTCTCTGGTAACATGCAAACAGCAATGACATACTCTATTACTGCCATATTTGCTCATGCAGTGTATTTTAAATGGTGTGTATGAAGTTTGTTCCACATATATCATAGCCCACAGGTATGAATTAGCGCCGCTGCATGTACAACTATCATTCCAGGCCCACTCTTGATACACTCCGTTTTCGACCACGCCTCACTTCAGATAAATTCATGCTCTCCACATCCCACCACGAAACTTTCTCCTGAGATAAGGCAAGATCGACCCAACGAACCATCGTATCATTTTGCACATCAAAGCCACCCACGAATCCCTGTCTCGCTCCGCAAACTGAGCACTCCCACCGGCTGGCGATCAATGGCCGCCCGTCCAATCGTATCAGCAGAGGCACCGGGTCAGTGGGTCGCCCACTCGCCAGTCGCTCAGAGCACGCACCCCCTCCCCCTAAAACGGCCTGGCTCCGGTGGAGGGGAGGGGCAGGCTCTCCCGTGCGCCGGTGACCTTTGTCGGCCTGTGTGTTCTCCGCGTCCGACCACCGCGCCAATCAATGCCCATTCAATGGCACCATCGACCGCCCCGTGCTGCGTCAATGTCGGGGCTCATTGCCTGAGCGGTCTCTCGGCAGCCCCCCCCCCCCCCCACACTCCTCTCCTCCTCTCGGCTCCGCGGCACTGCAGGGACGAGAAGCGGGGGGAGCAGAGGTCCCTGCAGTGCCGCGGAGCGGGGGGGGGGGGGCAGAGGGGTCAGGACATGTGCGCCGGCCGCAGGCCTCCAGGGCGGTCAGCCACGGCCGAGCGGGGATGCCGTGGGTCCGAACAGCGCCGACCAGACAGCAGCCGGGGGGCAGTCGTCCCGGACGACCCCTGACACGGCGGGGCGTCCCTGCACGCGTTGCCCCGGCCGGTGACCGCGCCCCATCAATAATTGCCGTTAATTCGGCGGCGCGGGCACCCGAGCGCAGCTCCGCACTCAGCGGCTCTCCGTACTCCGTCTCAGCAGACTCGGCGACTCTCCGTACTCCGTCTCAGCAGACTCGGCGGCCGCCGGCGCCAGTCCGCGTGACCTAGATGCATATGGCCGTCCTTCTGTTTGTCTGTCCGTCTGTCTGTACGTGCCTGTAACGAGTGTCCACACTGCGATACATGTGATGCTGGCGCCTGACTGTGTTTCCTGCCACTGCCCCGCGTCATTCACAGCGTCCTACGTTGAGATCCCACGCCCCTCGTGGGGCCTCGGAGCCTCCTTCCCTTTCTTGCGCTTCTCTTTTCTTCGAGATCAATCTTCTGGCTCCGTCCTGGTTCTCGACTTCCTTGCAGCGATCATTCTGAGCCGCCTCCGTATACCGCCATCTCTGCGCCCCCTAGTGACAGGCCTGCGGGTGCTTAAGAGGTCATTGGCCTCTTCAGGCAGCGCATGATGTCTCCGAGCTCCTTGTGCCGGCCTGACCTCAGGTGACCCCGTTAGATGACAGATGACCCTCAGATGCCCCCTCCATTCCAATGCACCAGCCCTCAGCCACATCAGCGGACTTCGTCCTGTAACAAGTGCCCTCCCCCGGATACCAACGCTTTTACACTGAACAGGCCTGTAACGGGACAATTTCAATAAACAATCATATCTGCATGCGCACGCCATGTCCAAACCGATCATGGCGGCGCCGCTGACATGCCATCAGCCCGCCCGTCGCACGACGCAGCTCCGCGTGCGGGCAGGCTGGACGGCGTGACGTGACGCAGCGCTCAGCCAACCGTCACAGGGCATCGCCGTGACACCGTGCCCCGCGCCGGCAGCCGGACCCGAAAGTGGCCGTAGTGGGCCCGCCGCCGGCTCGCCGCGACACCGAGGCCACCGCCGCCTGGCGTAAGCCGCACCTGTCGGCGGCCAGAGGTATTTCCTCCGCCGTCAAACTGTTCGCCCCCTCCGCCCTCCTCGCTCGCACCGGTAAGGGAAGATTCCTTGGGGTCTTGCTCGCCGTCTGTGCAGCTGCTCGGACTTGCTCCACTCTCTTTTTCTCGCTGTCTTTCCGTTTTCCCGTCTTGGTCTGTTTTCTATCCTTCGTCTGCCGCTTTCTGTCGCCATTTCCCACCACGAGGCTCCTGGACGCGCGAGGCTGTCTTCGCCACGCCGGCCTCCGCCTGTCTCCTCGTCACGCGCTCTCCCCGTCTCCATCGCCCTGATGTACCGATCCCCGTCCATCACCTGCCGTCCCTCGACAGCTCCCTGGCTTTCTGTCTGTTTCTGGCTGCCCGTCGCCGGCCATGTCGGTCCTGCATCTGCGGCGCCGCTGCAGGCAGTTCAGTCGCTCACGCCGGCCGCACCGGTCCGACCTTGACCTGGGACCGGCACTGGTTGACACCGCACCGCCTGGCGCCACTCACACACACACCCACCGCGCACGCGCCCGCCCCGACACGACCGACGTCGTGGGTGACAGCTCCAGACGTCGGCGGTTGGAAGCCGGGCTTCTGCGGACGTCCGCGACGCCCAGTGGCATATGGAATGACTACAGCGACGTTGTTTCAAAGATCGCCGGACATTGACGGCCTCATTCTGTTAACCGCTTTCAGCACCTTAAAAGTCGGGGTAGTACTGAACGCCTCTGCGACCTGTGTGTGAGGGATGTCATCGGGACAGCCAGAGATTTGGGACATGGGCAGGTTATCTCTGCGGCGGTATCACATTGCTCAGGACTTTTGTCGACGTCAGTGACGCCGCCCCCGCTTGGGCGGGAATGAGTGACGCTTAGAGCATCTCTGGACGTACATGACTGTTTTAAACACTCCCGCGCCCATGGGCCACATTGCAAGCACATAAATGACGCAAGCTGCATACCTGAGACGCGTATGGACCTGTGTGACACCAAGTTATCTCTGGACGTTGATGACGTCGACATGATTCGGGGCATTCGAGCCATGCTGAGCATGGCTTGGTGTTCTGCTGACCCTGGTTCGCACAATTCGGCGGGCGCTGGGACGTCACCTAACCGTGCAGACCTCGGCGGGCGATGGGACGTCACGTGACCGTGCAGACCTCGGCGGGCGCCGGGAATTCACCAGACAGTGCAGACCTCGGCGGGCGCCGGGACTTCACCAGACAGTGCAGACCTCGGCAGGCGCCGGGAATTCACCAGACAGTGCAGACCTCGGCGGGCGCCGGGACTTCACCAGACAGTGCAGACCTCGGCAGGCGCCGGGACTTCACCAGATAGTGCAGACCTCGGCAGGCGCCGGGACTTCACCAGACAGTGCAGACCTCGGCAGGCGCCGGGACTTCACCAGACAGTGCAGACCTCGGCGGGCGCTTGGACTTCACCAGACAGTGCAGACCTCGGCAGGCGCCGGGACTTCACCAGACAGTGCAGACCTCGGCGGGCGCTGGGACTTCACCTGCACCGGGCAAAGTTCGCCTGACACCCGCCCACGCCAACATACTGCTTGACCGAGCACTAGGGCTAGGCTCTGTGAAACAGTGCTTTGCAAGGCGGAAAATTTTGTGCAAACTTTTACACCGAAGCGTTAGTGTCTGTAACGATGAACTAATTTTTTAAGAGCTGTCGTATCGAAGTACGTTGATGAGTGATATCTAGACTTGGAATTAACGGTGTGTATAAACGGAAATTAGATGTGATCACTGATGTACGCCCAGGTAGTATGAATCCGATTGTATTTTTATTTCATTCCTGTTTGTATTGCGTATGGGACGCCAAACGAATCGTAATAGTGTCGTGTCCCAGAAAACGCATCTTCCGTGCCACCACCAGATTCGGGGGGGGGGGGGGAGGGGAGTGCACCTGAACTGACATTTCCAATTGTGCCCCATCCATCGACTTTGCCAGTTTAGTTAGTTCACGGGCGGGTAAAGGCACATTACCGTCGCTAACACTCCGTATGCCGTTCCAAAAAGCGTCCGGGTGAGCAGCAGCCCAACAATTTTCAACAATGCTTGATTTGCGGGCTCAGCCTGCTTTACTGGGCATGATGGGCCGGCGGTATCAGTGCGGAGCGAATAAACTGACGAGCCGGAACTGTTAATGCTGCTCTGCGTGTGTTTATTAACTTGGTGGCCTAAATGTCATTGCTGAGTGCTTAGTGCTAGGACCAGTCTGGTGCGTTTAGGTATGCACTGCGGTGCAAAGAGCTACTTGGGCAAGGCTAGGGAGCTTCTGTCAGCATTGATGTCATGATAATTGGAATCTTCTTACATTTGGCAAAAAAAAAAACAGGGCAGCTGATGTGTCTTATTGAAAAGCGAACTGTCATGTAATTCCCAAGACTACTCCATCCGTGTTGTTGAAGCATCCTTTCCTATTTGAATTCTAGCCTTGTTTACCGTTTGATTTTACGACTTCAGGCCGTTGAAAACATCTTCGATAAAGCTCCGAGATATGTTTCGTAGCGTTGAAAAAGGCAGAGCTCAAGGAATCTTTCCTCCCGCGCAGTCTGTTTTCGTATTGGGCTGTTCCCCGCAGCATATTTATATTCAGAGACGTAGCTTCCTTCAGAGCCTGGAAGTAGAGGTCATATTTCGCTCGACGCTTTCTGAGCATGAGAAAGAAAACATAAAATCAGACTCTGAATGCTTTTGAAGATATACATTGTCAAGTCGAGCAGTGCTTTCGAAGCGTTTGCTTTTGAGGGGGCTCCGAGAGAAGCTTTTTTAAAACACCGACTTGTTTAGGTCCACCTCTTATATGCAATGCGTTAATGGCTCCGTTCCTTCTTATGTAGCAGTGTTTTTCTGGAACTGTCATCCCATTTTAGCATCAATATACATAGTTAGAGTCAGCATGATCTTTTGTCAATGAAGTTCTGATGCTCAGAGTATCGTTTGCGCCGTTTTACTATCCTAGATCTGCCTTGGAACCGTAGATAGTGCACTGTATTCTTCGCTCAGTGGAAGTGCCTGAATTGATACCCCTGCTGTTAGTAAGCAGACAACTTCTGACAAGCAGCAATGTTGGACCAGAAATTTTTTGTTCGCCTGAAGTGTTTTGCTAACCCGAGACAAGTAGTGCGAGACTCGCGTCAACTCTCTTTCACCCCAGCATGCCTCCACTATCCATTCGTCTCCGGCGGAAACAGCTTCGGGCGGGATAGCGAACGACCGACGCCCGTCTCGTTTCGGCTGGGGCCGGGCCTCACAAGGACCCCGTCTTGGGCCGGGCCTCGCAAGGACCTCGTCTGGGGCCGGGCCTCGCAAGGACCTCGTCTGGCCTCGGCCGTGGTCGGCTCCCGCAGCGACCCCGTCGGAAATCAGCGCAATGCTCGGGTCTTAGTCCGGGAGTTTGTCAAATCATTGCTGTTGAACTTCCGCTTCTAGAAAAAGGTCCTTGCCTTTAATAGAAATAGTAGCTATGTCGATTAAAGACGCCAAGCTCCAAACCACTACTCAGCTGCCGAGTAGTGCTTTGAGAAGCGACGAACGCAGAAATAGCATGCCCTCACATTTCGTTTCTAAGTGCTTGATCGACTCGCGAAAATTGTTCAATACCCATAGGCCTGATGGTTTCTTTGTGACGGAAAGCTTGGGATGGAGTCTTGTTTTGGCTTAGCCTTTTTCCTGTGAATGTAGATGTAAGTGAACCTATCGCTGTCATTGCCTATACCATGCGGAAGAAATGAACCGTCTCATCATTGCTGGCACAAGGACTTAAGTGCTGAGCAGAACTTGACTCATAAAATCAACCGGCCGTAAAATCAGTGATGCGGAGAAGTTTCCGCCAGTCAACAGAGCGACAGTAACCGAAGTATCTTGGGATAGGACGCTGGTCCTTTTCTCCGATGCGTCTAGAAACTTGCTGGGGCTGGCAGTTATTTCAAAATCAGTTGCATTGTAAAAATATACTTTCTGAAGTTTAATCAGGTTGTAGTATTCAGCTGGCATGCATGCTGGTGTTGAAATCACGTGTAATGCGGGTCAAGGGTGAGGTTTCTCGCTTCGCGAGTTAGGCATCAGCCCCATTTTATGCATGTTACACTGAGCTGATGGGCCCTGGAAATTGCGCAAATTACAGCCACGTCGATATGCTGAACTGCTCATTTCCTGGACTTCTGATCATAACTGCGCATTAGCGATGAAATTGCTCGCTGTGTTATCGAATATGCGTTACAGACAAGTAGTGAAGCTCGTACCGATAAGTCGTGCATATCACTAAATGTAAAACACCACTAATCCCGCTATTTCCGCAGCACTTATCGTGTGGTAGCCTTGACTGTAAGTATATCCGATGTGTTTTTAGTAGGTTGGTGACGACTTGTGTACTGCCGCTGTTGGTCTTAGCCGAGTCAGTTGGTTATCTAGCCGGTCATGCTTGCTTTAGCCCGTCGAAAATTATTGTGAAGACTAAATTAGTTCCATGTTTAGGCTCCTTGATAGTTTTACGTACATCTTTTAGTGCTCAGCAGTTGGTACCTCCCTTCGTGTGAGTTTGCGAAATATCGGTAGCTGGAATTTTGTACAGAAAGATATACCCTCAGAGTGGCCAGGGATTGGTCGGCAAGGGCGTATTGGAGCACATTCATAGAGGAGGTGTAGAGCCCCCCACCCACCCAACCCCATCCCACCCCACCCCGCCTCCAAAGCTGCCGAGTGCAATCGCTGTATCATGCAATATCATCGGTGCAGTCGCATCAAGTACGCAGGTAGTCGATCTTGAATGCAGAATGCAAATGCTGCGTCGGATGGTCTAATCACTCGGTGTAGTAGTAGCTCTGTATAAGCATATATTTCAAGAAACAGGCAAAAGAAAACAAAGGCCAACATTTCCCGAGGTTCGATTGCCGCTGGCTGCTCGTTAAACCATGAAGAGGCTAATATTATTTTTAGCCACGCCTGGTGTGCGCTGAGGACCGTTGCGGCTAGGTTGCGGGTAGACCTTGAAGACTATAGCACGGCGTGGGGGCCTGTAGAAGATGTTCAGTTCAGAATGCTTGGGAGATAGGCCGTTATAAACAAGGCCAATTTAGTCATCCTATGTGCTGGTGATGCGCCTGCAACAGACGAAGCAAGCCAGATGCGGTTATCACCCGAACCCGGGAGTGAGCTCGCACTACACACGTGCAGCGGCTTAGCTGCGACAATTGGCGCTTGGACATCCAGCCGGCTTACTTTTCCGTGCTTGTGGCACATGTTCATGCAGTAAAAACACCCCGTTTCGTCCCAGCCCCGCCCAACTGCTCTCAGTGCCCCACCCCCTCCACCGTCGCAGCCCCGCCTGTAGCCGCGCCTGTAGCCACGCCTGTAGCCGCGCCTGTAGCTGCGCCTCCTTGCAGGCAAGTCTGGTAGCCGAACATCGCTCTCCGGCGACGCGCAGGACACTCGGCACCGCAGCCCCGAGAAAAAGAAATCCATCCTGAAGAAGCCCGAGGCGCGCGCCGACCCGGAGACCGAGAAGCTGCTGGACGCCGCGCTTGTCACAGACAGCGGCGTCGAGGCCGACGCGTCGCCGTCGACGCTGGCGCCGCGCCGGCCGGCCGACACGTCGGCGCGGCCGGAGGAGGCGGCGCGGCGCCGCGCCGGCGCGCTGCGCTGCACCAACGCCGGCTGCCTGTACAACACGGTGGCGCTGCTGTCGCCGGCGCACGGCGAGGTCTGCCTCTGCGGCGGCCACATGCTGCGCTCCGCCGCCAACCACGCGACCACGCGCAGCGCCGAGTCTTCGCCTGACGAGGAGACGCGCCTGCTGCGTGCCGGCCCCGCCACCAAGGAGGTCACCTCGTAGCAGCAGCCCGCGCCTGCGCCAGGTGGGTGGAGCCGTTCGGCGGGGCTGGACTGCCGTAGCACGTCACCTCCCTCCTCCGCGCTGGCCATGCTGGGAGAGGACATGGCACGCTTCGCATCATTGTGTGCCGTTCCGAGCTGGTGTCCTGTGACGTCTGACGCTGATGAATGTGACTGACTGGCGGTTGGCGGATGTGACATGGTGCAAGTTATGGGAGATGGTCGACTAGAACCTTGTGGATCTGACATCCGCAACGGTGACCGACAACTGGCACATGTGACAGAATGGCGTCTGGCTGATGTGACAGACAGACGGATGATGGATGTGGCGACTGATGGGTGTTACGGACTGAGGCTGTTGGACGTGGCAGACTGGCGCCTGGCAGAAATGACGAGCTAAGGGTTTGACTGGCCGGCACAGTGGTGCGTGCGCTCACAGTGCCATAAACATACACCGTGTACATGTGATCAGTACGATCCACTGCATACAGGGCCAGGGCTGATATAAGGCCATACCGCACGCACAGGAAATGCACAGCCGCCTTAGCGTAATGCCGCATTGCGACAACAACGATGAGACCGCATGAGCTCTGTGATGTTTGTCGGCACGACATGCCATAACGCGATAGACCTCAGCACGACATCGACCCTCCCTTCGGCTGCCTGTTGGGATGGAATACCGACACCGTCGCCGAGCGTGTCGTGTGTACATTCCATTGAGGATCATCTTACTTTGATCATCCTTATTAACATTCTCTTCGGGTGTCTTTTGCGATCGCAAAATCGCGTATTTACGACTGAAAGGCCGCAGCGCTGTTTCTGTGGGATGAAACCGAGGCCTTGGCTCGGTATAATCGGGCAATAATTTTCCATCGCATCAACATAGAGCGCGTTGGCGTGCCGTAAACAGGATGAGAACGGAAGTTTGGAAACACATGATGACATCTGGTTCCCATCCTGATGTAAACGCTGTCATTTTGGGCTGATTGCAATCCTTACTGAGACCAGAGCTCTAATCATGTCGCGAGGTTCATACTTGCATACTACGCATTACTCTAATGGAAACATCGGGAACAGCTCCGTTTCTATTTGTTTTTTTTCGGCTTTTTTATTTTTCTATTCTTATTCTCATTTTTGATTCGTTCCACCTAATGCTGTGGCACTATCCAAAACAGTATTTCACGTCAATATATCCACAAACGCGATGGACAAATCAAGACACACGCATGTGGGCCATTAAAATATTTTGGTTCCTAATAGGAACAGGGCCAGAAATTTTGATGCCAAATAGGAGCTATAGAAGGCCAGCATTCAGAAGTGGTATGAGCATGATCCCGTTGCGAAACGTCCTGGACCCCGGCCTAGGATCACTGCAGCGATCCTCGTGATCCTCGAGGACGGTGCTCGTCCTCGTCCACACAGGCCCGAGGGGTGTGGACGAGGACGAGCATCGCGAATCCTGTGGTGTGGACGAGAACGAGCATCCGTGTAGCACAAACGAAGTTAAAATCTAAAGCCCTGCGGATGGGTATGCGAGCAAACGAGGCCGAGCACCGTAAAGCGTTTGGTGGGGAGGATGACAAGCACTTTGAGCCATGTTGCACGGATGAGGACTGACGCAGTGAGCCTTGCCGTGATGACGAGGACGAACGCGCCATCCTAGCCATGATGGCGAGGACGAGCGCAGCGAGCCTTGCCATGATGACGACGACGAACGCAGCGAACCGTGCCATGATGACGAGGACGAGCGCAGCGGGCCTTGCTATGATGACGAGGACGAATGCGTCGTGCAACGTGATGCGAACGGGGACGAGGATTCGAGTTTGGGTGGCAACCATGAGATGCAAACAGTCTTCGTGTGTCTGGCTCTTCACGGGCTTCACCACCGACGAACAACCTTTTTCTCTGCGTCCATCCCAGGTTATGGCCGAGCAGGGTCGGCGTTGTCCTTCGTCGCTGCTCTCTTCAAAAGAGGCGGAACATTGCGGCTGCGTATGGGCCTGGTTTTTTGTCCTGTATGCCCGATGGAGTTTGCGCCAGGCGGCAGCGGCGTTAATGTGACGCGGTTATCACAATTCTGCCCTCTCCTGAGCAGCGCTGTTCTTCGGTAGGACGTTCTGCGTGCTGTTGCCCGCGTAACGAGCCGTCCATCGCTGCGAACTTTTATCCGTTGCTGTGCGGTAATGCCCATTCTGTTTGCGTCTCCCTATCTCACTTTGCCTGATAATCCACGTTGATGCGCACGCCTAGGCTTTGTCTACCTCTCTGTCTAAGCCTGCAACCCTCGTCTGTATGGGTCCGTCGGGCTTTGCTGGCCCTCGTTTCAGACCCTCGGTTCTCCACATCTAACTTTTTTCGGTCTTTCTTTCTCTGGTGCTTTCTTTTGCCTGGGTCTTCCAGGCATCTGTCCATCCCGTCGACCACAGTCCGTTTCTGCCTGCATTGTCCGTTCTTGTCCGCCTTTGTCCGCTCCAGAGCGTGGACAACCCGCTGCAGCGTTCCGCACGTGCTGCACGCGCTTCTTAATTGGGCCCCGGCCGGGGGCAGTGTTTACACCGGCTTCCGTACGGCGGGGAGGGGGCACCGCGGGCCGACACGCCCGATCGTTACCGCTGCGTGACGTCACGCGGCCCCTCGGTCTCGCGGGAGGCGCCGACCGGCGGCAGGGGCGGCGCCGGGCAGGTGCACAGGACCGCCGACGGCACCCGCGCCCGGGTCGGCCCGCGTCACACCCGAAATAGCGGGCGCCGGGTGCGCGGCGTCATGGCCGGCTCGTAAATTGGCGTCGTCGTCTTGTTCCCGTTCGCCGTGGCGATCGGGGTCGATGGATGAGCGTCGGTGCGCGTCGGAATGTGCCGGCGTCAGCGGGTCCAGGCGCGCGGACGGATTCGTCAGCGCGAAGCTTTGCCGTCGACGGTGCCGGCGGCCCGCGCCGCGCCGCTGCGATGCCAGTGGTGGCCTCTTCAGCACTCACGCGGCGGGTGGACGGCGCCCGGCCCTAGCGTCCGGTGCTGAACGGACGTCCATCTGACGGCTGGAGGACGGTGGTCCCGGCGGACGGGGGGGGGGGGGGGGGGCGTGCCCATGCCAGATGTCGATGGGAAGATGGAGGTCGGGTGGGACTAGTGGCCATCTCGAACATCTGGGCTTTCGTAAAGTCGGGACTGAAAGGGGTTTTCACTTCCTGGGTGTTGTCCGGGCTGGTTTCCAGGGGGATGCATGACGCAACGTGCACAGCGTACAGCGTACACAGCGTACACAGCGTACACAGCGTACGCAGCGTTCTTTGTGACTCCGATTGGCACCGGTGGACGGAAGATACTTAATCGATCGATCAACGAAAATGACACCGGATGGCACCGATTGATGTCGCGCAACGCGATGTTTGCAACAGAAGTCGCTTTGTAGACCTGGCCCCAGCACTGAGTGTGCCATTGGGCTAGGCATCATGCGTTTCCTATCACTTCCTTCATTCATGTGGTACTCCTGACACTCTCCCCAGTCGCGCCGTCTAAGGGCACTGAACGTTGCTGTGTCTGTCACACGCAGTGGTCGTGCATGCGTATGATCAGCCTAGGAGTCTGCCAAACTGAGGACAGGTGGTGTTTACTGACCTACGCCAGGCCCGGGTCAGTTAACGCCTATCGTCAATCAAACTCAGTTACGTGATGTTTACCTTCTGTCAGGCTCGGGACCGCTCATGATTACCGTCCGTCTGTCAGACTCTTTGGTCACGTAACGTCTCCCATCTGTCAGACTCTCTGATCAGGAGCGTCTCCTATCCGCTCTTTGGTCACGTGACGTCTCCCGACCGTCCGTCAGACTCTCTATTTGGATGACGTCTCCCGTCCGTCTGTTAGACTCTCTGGTCAGGGGCGTCTTTGTCAATCTGTCAGACTCCGGTTACTCCTGTCCTTCTGTCAGACTCTGGCCAGGTGACGTCTCCCGTCTGTGGGA
>NW_023596461.1:29548414-29617996 GCF_011947565.3 Pollicipes pollicipes | reverse complement strand
GGAAGGAGGCTCCGAGGCCCCACGAGGGGCGTGGGATCTCAACGTAGGACGCTGTGAATGACGCGGGGCAGTGGCAGGAAACACAGTCAGGCGCCAGCATCACATGTATCGCAGTGTGGACACTCGTTACAGGCACGTACAGACAGACGGACAGACAAACAGAAGGACGGCCATATGCATCTAGGTCACGCGGACTGGCGCCGGCGGCCGCCGAGTCTGCTGAGACGGAGTACGGAGAGTCGCCGAGTCTGCTGAGACGGAGTACGGAGAGCCGCTGAGTGCGGAGCTGCGCTCGGGTGCCCGCGCCGCCGAATTAACGGCAATTATTGATGGGGCGCGGTCACCGGCCGGGGCAACGCGTGCAGGGACGCCCCGCCGTGTCAGGGGTCGTCCGGGACGACTGCCCCCCGGCTGCTGTCTGGTCGGCGCTGTTCGGACCCACGGCATCCCCGCTCGGCCGTGGCTGACCGCCCTGGAGGCCTGCGGCCGGCGCACATGTCCTGACCCCTCTGCCCCCCCCCCCGCTCCGCGGCACTGCAGGGACCTCTGCTCCCCCCGCTTCTCGTCCCTGCAGTGCCGCGGAGCCGAGAGGAGGAGAGGAGTGTGGGGGGGGGGGGGGGTGCCGAGAGACCGCTCAGGCAATGAGCCCCGACATTGACGCAGCACGGGGCGGTCGATGGTGCCATTGAATGGGCATTGATTGGCGCGGTGGTCGGACGCGGAGAACACACAGGCCGACAAAGGTCACCGGCGCACGGGAGAGCCTGCCCCTCCCCTCCACCGGAGCCAGGCCGTTTTAGGGGGAGGGGGTGCGTGCTGAGCGACTGGCGAGTGGGCGACCCACTGACCCGGTGCCTCTGCTGATACGATTGGACGGGCGGCCATTGATCGCCAGCCGGTGGGAGTGCTCAGTTTGCGGAGCGAGACAGGGATTCGTGGGTGGCTTTGATGTGCAAAATGATGCGATGGTTCGTTGGGTCGATCTTGCCTTATCTCAGGAGAAAGTTTCGTGGTGGGATGTGGAGAGCATGAATTTATCTGAAGTGAGGCGTGGTCGAAAACGGAGTGTATCAAGACTGGGCCTGGAATGATAGTTGTACATGCAGCGGCGCTAATTCATACCTGTGGGCTATGATATATGTGGAACAAACTTCATACACACCATTTAAAATACACTGCATGAGCAAATATGGCAGTAATAGAGTATGTCATTGCTGTTTGCATGTTACCGGAGAGCAATGCAAGTTAACCCAACGTAGAGGCTTGACTTGCACTTTCCCACTGCTGCTCTGGATTATGAGGAATATTCTGCAGTATTGGCTACACTAAGAGCAATTTCGCCAGCCTCAGCGCAAACAACAACGAAATAACCGCCGCTGGTGCATACGCTTCCCACACAAAAACAGTCAGCGTGGCAACCCTTCGGCTGTTCGCCACACAGAAGCGATCCCATCCAGGTACGCCGGATCTGTTGTTTCTATAGCCTCGGCCAGGTCTG
Source organism: Pollicipes pollicipes (assembly GCF_011947565.3). Lineage (NCBI taxonomy): Eukaryota > Metazoa > Arthropoda > Thecostraca > Pollicipedomorpha > Pollicipedidae > Pollicipes > Pollicipes pollicipes. Next base: position 29,616,498 of record NW_023596461.1, on the reverse strand, counting down.
GCCAGGTCCACGCCCTAATAAGCGGCTTGTTTACGCTATGGTGCTGGTCACACGCCAGCGTGGAATAATTTCCCAGCGAATACGTGACCCAGTGCCGTGACCACCTCCGGCGGGGGAGCATCCATAAAACATGCATATTGGATCGTGTCCAGGGTCATGGGGCCTCGTCTGTCGTGCTCCATGGCCGTGGCTGGGACCTTGCCCGCCCCGTCCCGCACTGACCGGGCAGGGTCACCGGAACAAGCAGGCGAAAAGCACGGTTAAAAATTTCCGGCAGTGGTTGACGAGGTCGCGATAAAACCGAGCCTTGAAGTCATTAGCTTGGTGAATATTAGATGCTATCGGAACATAGTTAATAGTTGCGCTTAAACTAGGTAAAGGCGCACCCAGGCTGACGGTGGCTGGTGCCATGCACGGCGAATACACTGTAACTGGGTAAATGAAGGAATTTTTGTGTTTGAAGGCCAATAGTGAGGACGTTAATTTCATATTTGTTCGGGGAACGACGCTAAGCCAAGTTACGGGACAGCAATTTCATGTACAAAGCTTGAAGAAAATACCGGGGGATTTAAATAAGAATCTGTAAAGAAATCGTCAAATGGTGTTGCAACCAAGCCCAGTCCGCTATTCTATATCTAGGACCGCAAATGTGTAAAGCACCAGCCGGACACGATCCGGTCGGCTGTGATTCAGAGCCCGTCTGGTCCACGGTGCTCGTCCCCAGGTGACAGAAGGCCGTGACAGCGCGTCAGGGCTGCGCTGCCCCATCCCGTCCGGTGGGGTCCAATGGCCACGAGAGCGCCGTCGTGGCACGAAGGCTGGGATCGCGGGTGATGCCTTCCAGTCACGATGGGCGGTGGGGGGAGGGGGGGGGACGCCGACAGTAGTTCCTGACCTTTTCAGGACATTTCTTTCCATGCGCTGCCATAGGCCAAATGTTGAAATTTGAAGGAGCTGGAAGTTGCGGGCCGGGTACCTTCAAAGCATACATAGCACTTTCCACGGTGGAAACCAGCGGCGGAGCCGATGGAAGCGGCTGAAGCCTTGTCTTCCAAAACGTCTAAAACGCCTCAAACATCGAAACACGGGTCACTAAGCCTCAAAATAGGAGTCCAAACTTACAAAGTCCTCCGTATTCAAACAGCTGGTCCTAAGTGGCCATCAGAGAGGTGAGCTAAGGGAGGAAGGGGCCAGGGGGGCCAGAAGGCCTCCCCTGGCCCGACGTGGCCTTTTCCTGAGCGACATCCTGTCAACGCCTTCGACTGAGGTGCAGTATTAGTGGACAAACCAGAAGCTCCTGGAATTGTTGTCTGGTAAGCAAGGAACAACATTACAGGTGACAGGCTCGGGAAAGCCGACAAATCCACGTGCTTGATCCAACCCATCGCCGTCATCATCGCCACCTTTCCGCCGATTGGTATGCGTGGGTGCATTCATGCGATAAATAGGACACGCCATTCATAGTCGAGCTACATGGCATTTATGGTTTCAACGGCAACTTATGACAAACTCCAACCCAGCTGATGAATTTAGACCTCCGGGCACGCTCACCGAATCTGAGCGTCACTTTAAAGTCCGCTTGGTGCTGAAGGCAACCGAGGCCTGGGACAGTGCAGCGTGTGGAGCCACACTAAAGCTGATAATCAGGGGATCAGGACAGAGTGTCAGCCAGAGGGGCGTTTGAGCCGAGAGCTGATTAGACTTGTTCCAGTTTGGGCGTCGAGCCGCTAGCACAGTTCCATCAAGCTCGTACGATCAGTGGTTATTATCTGAGAGCTATTCTCCAGCCTGCTTGACGAGAAGTGACTGTTCGCTATCTAAATTCCCCATATGATTTGAAAAGACAACCGTGACAACACAGGGTACACTGGAAATAAGGACTCTTTTTAATTGGGCGGCGCAGCAGTCGTTACGGCATTTAGCAGGGGAAAGGCGCAGCCCGCGCCCGTCGAAGCAAACTCCTCCTGATGTTCAACGATGATCCCGATTGCATAAAGATCTACGTAAAGACACTATAACTGGTCCCAATGAGTGACAGTCTTTAACACTCTGAGCAGACTGCACCGAATGACGTGATGAAGTGAGGACGGGCTCACCCCATCACTGGCTGTCCTGCCTCCAGGACATCACGTCCCGAATAGGACGACGCTCCTCAAGAAGCATACAGTGGAGCCAAGCGATATACCTCCCCTCCACCCTGCCCTCCTTCTCCTCTGAGGGCACACCGTGTGACATCTTGCAATGGAGCCCGAAGCCACATACTGATCTGTCTCTCCCTCCCTCCTCAGTGAAGACGCGACGAGAAGAACTTCCGTAAGATGCTAAATCAGTGACGCTCATGCTGAGGATATCAAAGCGGCCACATACAATCGGAAGTTTCACAAGTTTTTGTGAAATGCTCCGGGTTTTCGCCAGGAACGTTCCTGATTGTTGTCTGGCGAGTCTAAAAAACTGGCTAAACAAAAGTCATCCACGCGTCACTCCCCAAACAACAGCCGACGCCCTAACATCACCCAGCCAAATCCTCATGTTATAAACATCACCCAGCAACAGTCCGGCGCTCCAAACATCACACAGCCACATCACTCGCTCCAAACATCACCCAGCAACGGTCATAACTCTCCAAAAACATCACACAGCCACATCTCTCGCTCCAGACATCACCTAGTCACATCCCCATGTTATATCCAGACCAAGTGACATTCATCATCAAGGCGAATACTCCAGACATCATCCAGCCAAAGCCTGACGCTCCAGGTACCGTCGGCGCCGTCTAACGCCCCATCCGGTCCGCCCCACCCGCGCTCGCTGGCACACCTACCTCCTGGAAGCGGGCCCGACGGTGCTTGAGCATCGGCGAGCCCTGCTGACTGGCGGCACCCTCTGGCGGCGGCGGGTCGCCGGCGCTGGCTATGCGCGGCCGGCGCCGCGGCGAACAACGCGGGCTCTCGCGGTGCGCCACCGGCCCGTCGCCGTCCAGCGGGTTGACGTAGAGGTTGCTGTCGGCAGTGAGGTCGCCCTCGGAGGGGAACGGGTGCGTGGGGCAGCTGGTGAAGGTGTCACTGCTCTCCAGACTGAGCAGGTCCAGGTTGGTCTGCGAGAGCGCCTGGAGCTCGATGGGTGCGGCGGCGGAGCGGCTCGGCTCGGAGCTCTGGCGGCGCGGCCCGGCCGGCTCCAGAAAGTCCTGCGGCGCAGGGCAGGTCAGCCGCCGGCCGGGACGCCTGCTGAGAAGCAAGGGACCACGTAACTGTGGGCTGACTAGAGGCAGAGTTCAGTGTGCCATGAGCCAGCTGCGGGGCCAACTGGCCTTGTCTGTCGTGCAGGCTGGCTGAGATGTCAGTCTACCTTGAGCTGAGAAGCCGTTTTACCTTGAGCTGGCTTGGCGCAGAGCACACTCTGCCGCAGGTCGCTTCGGGATCAAAGCCCAGTTTACCGTTGGTCGTTCGTGTACAGAGCCCAGCGGTCTGTGTCTCGACTATTGGGGTGAGAGGTGGGTCAGCTTGAGATGTGACGATCGACGGGCTAGATCTCCCGCAGACCGGCTGGCGGGACAGACAGGAGTCTACCGTGGGCCAGCTGGGAGCGAGAGCTCGGTAACCATGGGGTCTGACTGGCTCGGTCTGCTGTGGACCAGTTGAGGGCCAGCTGGAATCAGAGGACAGCTGACGAGGAGTCAGAAGATAGCTGACAAAGAGCCCGGGGACTGCTGATATGGAGTCAGAACATGGCTGACAAGAAGTCCGAGGACTGCTGATGAGGAGTCAGAAGATAGCTGACAGGGAGCCCGAGGGCTGATGAGGAGTCAGGGGACAGCTGATGAGGAATCAGAGGACAGCTGTTGGAGAATCAGAAGATAGCTGACAAGGAGCCCGAGGACAGCTGATGAGCCAGAGGGCAGCTGGTGAGGAGTCAGAGGACAGCTGACGGGGAGCCCGATAACAGCTGATGAGGAGTCAAAGGACAGATAATGAGAAGTCAGAGGACAGCTGGCGAGGAGTCAGAGGGCAGCTGGTGAGGAGCCAGAGGACAGCTGATGAGTCAGAGGACAGCTGGCGAGGAGTCAAAGGGCAGCTGATGAGTAGTCACAGGGCAGCTGATGAGGAGTCAGAACACAGCTGCCATGTCTGTGTCGCGGGACGCTGAGGCGTCTTCAGAGCAATGGGCCAGCTCAGGTTGGGAGCGGGCTGGTCTGGTGCTGGGCAGAGCCACCCTGCTGTCGACCGAGGCCGGGCGTCGAGATGGGTAGTGGGTGACAGGACACCTAGCACAGACCTATACACCCGATCGCGCATGGTCTGCGGTAAAGGGCACGGTCCAGATCTTCGTAAAGATGACAGATCAGCATTAACATCGGTAACGTGGGCTTCGGGACAGTGTTTTCTGAGGTTCGGAGGTTCGCAGCACAGGGACAGAGCCGAGGTTTGGCCAGCATCGGTGTCGGTAGAGCAGGGTGGAAGCTCGGCAGGGGAAGAAGCGGAGCTGAGGCTAGCCTTAGGCAGGGAGCGGACCTCCTGACAAGTCGCGCTGGACCCTATTTATTTTGAGTTTTTGCTTTTTTCACAAAAAGGGAACACGACGCATCCCGCTACGCTCTTTTATGGAGCGTACCGCCAGCGACTGCATTGGTCATATGCCAGCTGTGCGACCAGTGCGGTGTAACGTGGAGCCAGGCATCGAGAGGGTGTTGGGAGGGGTGAAATATGTACTTCTCAGGCCATCTTGATGCTTCAGGACGCTACAAACATAAGACGCCGAGTTATTAGCTTTCTGATTCCATTGTCGCCATGCAGGTAAGTTCTGTTTGCTGTATGTCCGATACCAAAATAACATGACGCCATTTTTGTGCTTAGCGCATAACATATCAATGACACACCATACCATGTCATGCTCATTTATCATAGCGACATGGCAGTTCGTTACAACACGCATGTTTTTGTTCTTCGGTGCACCAGTGCAAAGGGTCATTATCGGATGATACGTACATTTTTGCATGAGCCGAAATGTGAATGGCCAGGTCGGTGAACCGCTTTTCGATTACCGCAGCTTTTCTGGAAAATGCCCTCGGCGGTGGCGCAGATCGCTCCATTGCGTACCCCCCTACCATGACGTTTGTTTTTTTGTCGACGAGAACTTTCTCACGATGGTGCACAGCTGTTTTCTTCCTGTAATTGACGCACCAGATGCTCGTATTGGTGCGCAAGTGACATGCTGTTCTAAAAAAAATGCTTCCGTGTAAGCGCGTTAAGACTAAATTCAGCGGTCCTTATGGACGGATTATGATTGGCAATGGTATCAATCGGAAACAATATACAAAGGTTGTTGTTGTACATGTCATATACAGAGCTTGTTACTTTTGGACGTATTTCATTGCATTTGACAAAGGAGATGTACAAAGGAGTAATGAGCAAGATACGCTGATCGTTACCTCAGTGAAGGCCAATACAGTAGGTAACAAATTTAATCAAATCAGTACTCTCAGAAATTATATGAGCTCCGCTGGTACAGATACTGGTATTTATATTATATAATATATATATATATATATATATATATATGTGTGTGTGTGTATATGTATATATATATATTTGCATAAATTCAACAGATATACAAACTATGCCCAAGCATAAAAGCTATACACCCATAAACAAACTACTCTAATCAGCTATAGGAACGTATAAAAATTAGGGTCTTCAAAATTATTAAGCCACCAAATAACGTTAAAATCATTGTCAACAGCCCTCCTCTAGAACTACGTCCACCTTCCGAAGACATCACTTCCAACGTGCCCGCCGGATGACTAGAATCACGTATGCGCACAGTTCACGCATATTTTTTCACACTTATGTGACTGCATAGTGTTTTGGCAGTTCCATGAAATGTGCCCACAGATTCATTCGGACCCAAACCAACACTGAAATCCGGGACCGCGACCCACGGATATGTCAATCTTTAACGCCATCGTTTGAAGATACTGCAGGGAAACAAGCCGTACTTTCAGTGCTCTGCTCGTCGTCTCCAAACTAGAGCGGCGTGACCCTGAAAGCCATGACAACCCAGGGACGGCAGAATACTTGGTGGCAATTGCTAGGGATCACCAGTAATGCGCCACAAATGTGCATATGTACAGATCAAATGGAACTATGTGGGACAGAGGGAAACGGCCAGCCTCTCGTGGAAAAATGTTATGCTAGGTATATCGCCTGCGCTAGTTTCAGACGTGATGCGGGCCGAATCTCTTGGCAACGGGGAAACGGACGCCCTGGTCACCCATCAGTGTTTGAACCGACATCCCATCTCCGGTAAAGCCATGATGAGCTCCGTATGCTTTTTCAGTGTGTGCGCATGCGCGATCAGGCCTGACAATCAGCAACGGCAGTCGTCTGCTGAACACGACGCTGCCTAGATGCCACGCAATGCGGTGTAGCTAGAAACTCATGGCTCATGTTTGCCACTTGCACTGCCCCTTCGGTTAGCCTCTACACGTCCGTCATCGACCCACAAGGGCGGACGGTTGCGCAAGCCACGGCTGCCGGCCGACAGCAGCCCCTGGCAGGCGTTTGTCTGACGTCGCTCGGCCTGGCGGCTTCTGATGCCCGATCGCAGCGCTGTGCACCAGCGCCAGCGCGCGCGCGCCTGCTCTGACCGCCGCCAGGCGGCGGACGCGCGGTTGCCCGTCGGCCCGGCAGGAGCAGGCCGCGTTGCCGGAGCGGCCGCCTTCACCTGCCGACGACCAGCGCGTGACGGCACCGGTGCGTCGTTAATCCCAGCTGACGATCGTTTTCCCATTGATCGCGCACACATGACGCCTCGTCATCATAGCGTCGTCGGACACCATCATCTAGCCGTGCCATCAGCCGCGGCCGCCGGGTCGCGCGGCCGGCCACCCCCATCGCTCGCGCCCGACAGAGTCACTCTGTCGTCCGTCGCGTCGAGAGCGACAATTTGCCGAGATATCATCAGTGGCCGGCGGCCCGCGGCGTTCATCAATAACGCATCCCTGCAGCCGAGCGTTCATCAATAACGCATCGCCGCAGCCGCCTGTGGCCGCCCAGCTTAGTCGCCACGAGCGACGCACCGCTGTTCATTGCGAGCGTTGGGCCGCCGCGCCGCCAGCGAGAGCCCACCCGGCTCCAGAGGCGACGCGACCCGCCGACGCCATCGTTTCCGCGGGCCGACCGCCAGAGAGCAACAAACTTGTCGGCCGCCGGCGGGGCGGGCGGGCGGCGTCGTTTTTCCGGAGGCACTGGCCCAGTTTCGGGCCCGGCAGGCGGGGCAAAACACGGTCGCCGTCGCAGTGACAGAGCGCCGGGTCGTGGCGCCTGCCCTCTGGAGCCGCGTGTGTAAACAGCCGGACGCGCGGCCACCGGCGGGACACGAGCCAGGCCGGCACTGTTGTGACGGCCGAGGGGCCATAAAGCCGCACCGCCGCCGAAATTGCCCGCCTCGCCCCACTGGCGGCCGCCGGCCGGCCCAGAGGCGCGGCGCTGGGCCAGCGTGCCAGCGGCGCAATCGTCATTTGTTTCTGGTGCGGCGCTCGGTCCAGTGCACCGGGGCCGGCGCACCGAACCATCGAAGCACTGGCGGGTTCACCTCGATCCACGCACGGCCGCCGCCGCGGGGCGATGGCAAGAGATCGAAGCCTGCCACGTTTGGACGGCGGGAAGCCCGCTTTGATGCAAGAGCCTGGGTATTGAGCTGGCGCCGCGGACGTCACCGTCGTCGGTACTGCGCGTCAGCGGCGGCTGGCACGAGGATTGCGTGGACTTGGTAGGGCACCGACGGCCGCCATTCCAGCCGCGGGCGCTGATACGGCCAGACTCTGTGACCTCTGACCTCGGGCAGGCAACCCGTGCTGCCGCCTAGGGAGAGGGCCGGCGGCGAGGACGAGGTGCAGTGCCGCTGGCTTACCATGGATGATGGAAGAGCATGTCGGATTTGGCCGGTAACCGAGGATGTGAACGTGTTCGGCAGCTTTAGGTCGGGGACGGGTGCAGGGGGATAGTGGCCCTGTTGTTCCCTCGGCTGGGCTCTACTACCACACATTCGGCACGAGGTTGTTACTTACCGGTGAGAAGTCACGTCAACTGCAATGCGACAGAAACAGGGTCATGATGCACAGCCACCTGCAGCGTGGCTCATTCGATGGATCTTTGCAGCTACGCTTACCTGAGATGAAGGTGAGTATCAAAATATTGAGCATTTATTCGGTTTTCTCCTGCAGGGGGATCTCCTCCCCCTTCTCAGCCCCCTTCTCGCCGACCTCGCGCGCCTGGAGGGCCTGCAACCAGCACAGCGCGACCTGTCGGTACCGGCACGACACCGCCGGAGGGTGACTGGACGACCCTCCGGAGGACGCCGACACCGCCGGTCCGGAGCTAACTCATTGCAGAAGATCCGAGCCAGAGTGGTGCGCGCGGCGCTGGCGCCGCAGCTGCGCCCGCGCCCGCCGCGGGGGCGCCACGCCCGACATGAGTAGTGGAGAAAAACACCAACTAAGCGGCAGACAGGAGGGGGAGAGAACCCAGGGTGCGCGCACGCGGGGCGTGCGCCGTGAGTCGGCCAGATGCCATGCAATGGGTTAGCTGCGCTGGACCGCCGACAGGCCTCGTCTGCGCCGCCGCTGACGGCCCGCCCGTTCCGAACTAACCGAACCCTCCCAGCACCCAGTCGTGGACTGGGCCAGCCAACCAGCGTGGCCGGTGTGGTGGTGGGCGAGGGGAAAACCAATCATCGAAAGGAAATCAATGTGAGTGGCTATATTAGTAGAAAGCGTAGCACGCCACATCCACAGGCACCATAAACGATGGGGTTCCGCCGCCCTGTGAGACATGCAGCGAGCGACCTTTTGCAGGGAAATTAATTTGGGTGAGTTATAGAGGAAATGTGAGAATTGACCATCCGGAGGCAATTCATATCCGGTTTTACGCATGAGCGGCCAACAGAAACGAAAGAAATACGCTAACTGAACGGTCGGTGGTAAAAACGAAGCATGGCAATGTCGGAAAATAACGGGCGTGAAGGCTAAAAACGCAGTCCAAGCCCTTTGTGCAGCAAATCAATAGTTAATAACACAGAAGACCTGTGGTTTTTCCCTGACCACTGACGGCGATCCGTAATGCTGCAGATTTTCTTGCCCCTTTGCTGCTCCGAACTCACTTCCGTCGCCGGAAATCGGCACTTCCTGCCGGTTTCGTCAGTGGGTTGGTCGCGCGCCATCGTGGGGGTCAGCGCCCAGGCTATCGACCTTGACCCCGTTGACCCCGGTCGAAGGTGAGTGAGGTTCAGAGTACTAACCGTCAAGGCTGGACTTCCGGCTTCGCCGCGCTCTGCCGTCGCCTCCGCTGCCACTCTTCCGTGGAGAATCAGTTCGGAGCAAGGCAGAAACAGAAAAAAGAAGAGAGGAGGAAGACTGCAGAAAGCATGCCAAGACTCGCGGCAGCTGAGAGTGGTCGCCATGCAGCTAGGAAGCCAGCAGAAAGCCAGCCGGCTAGGCTTCAGGGTGCAGAGACTCTAGGCTTCGTGCGGGAGAGGGCAGCGGCACTCTGGCTCGGATCTATCACGCCTCATGCTCCTGGCGGGCTAGGGCGCACCCCTAACGGCACGTAGCGCTAATGTACCTCTACACATGTCACTCGGCGGGGAGGGCGCCGGCGGCCGCCCCACGGACGCCGGCGAGAGGTGCCGCGACCCGCACCGGCCCCGCGCCGGCCAGAGCTCAAGCCAGGCCGGGTGGTCCGTCGGCGAGCTCTGAGCGGCGGCCCGCCGGCGGCTGCCGCGGCTCCCGGCGCCGCCGAGGAGGCTCGCGTCTCCTCGCGCGACGAGGCGCGCGAGCGGCGGACTCGCGCCAGCGAGGCTCCGACTGGAGCGGCGTCCGGGGTCGGCCGGGCGCCCTCCCGAGCCGCATCCCACAGCTCGGCACATCGTGTTCCAATCAAGCAGGTCTACTGCCTTACGACAGCTGGCCTGCGACATCCAACGAGTACACTTGGCGGCGGCACCGGCAGCCGCAGTCTCTCGGTACCTTCCCGCAGGTGCAAAAGCAACATTCTACAGAAACGCGTTTGGTCGCGCGCCGCTCCTTTTTCGGCCTGTCCTTGGCTAACCGCGTCCAATTTCGGGGTGAAGCCTACGAAACAGAAACGCAGAACCGTGGCTGCGGGCAGTGGAAGTGAACGGTGCGCTCACTCAGACGGTCTCAAGGTGTGCTACTGCTCCTCTGATATGCCAGCCTGTGAGACATCAGCGATGCGACATGCTGATTTGAGGCCTGGAAGATATAGCTTGCCAAGAAAAGAGTTCGTAGAAGCTAGCGCAGAAAGACGCGGGCACAAAGCCTGCATAATAACCGCCCTGAAAAGTACTTGGTTCGGGTACCACAAAAATATACTGGAATACCACCCGTTGCACAAATATTAAAGAATTTGGGTGTCCGAATACCTGGTAATGTTTTTTTCAAGCGGTTCCGCCATACGGTGTTGATACTCGGAACGGTTCCACCATACACTGGCAGAGGACACGTCATGAGCGACTCAAAGAACGATTGGCCCATGAATGTGCATTTTATGTGGCATCTAAAACACATCCGTTTTACCAGTGCGTGGTACCCGAACTCAATACGACACTTCCAAAATGGACAATTTTGTGCCATCCAACATACAACCGTGCAATTAGTTCGTGACGGCTGATAAGGTTTGGCGTAATAGAATGGTGTGTGCCTGGGTGTGTCTTTCGGCGTGCAGTTGTGAACCGTTTTTGACATGCCCATTTTCTATTCACTTCTTTGTTGAGTTTCGCTGCTTTTAGCGAGCAGGCAGATGTTTTTGTTTGTTTGTTACACAAGTAACTTGCTTCGTTTGATGTCATGCTTGGATAAAACATGTACACCACACTATTCAACGGTATATAAACGTTAGCTGACATTAAAACGCATTTTTGTCGGTGGTCTGTTTCAGACTTTTGACCCAGCACAGTCGACAAGAGCTCGGAGTGCGAAACGCAACAGTAACGGGCCCGTCTCCGACACCATACCACAGCACTGACCAATTTCGCTGACAGCGCATCCGGCCCTCTAGCACGGAGCCGACATGCGTCGCCAGCGCGTCCCTGGCGTCCATGCCGGCAGCTGGTGACAACAGCGGCGCCGCGGGCGCCTCCGTCTGTTCGGTGTCGGCTGACGGAGCGCGCCGACCACTCACCGCGGGCCGCGGCGAGTTGAGCGTGTTGGCCACGCCCTCGGCGCCCGAGTCGGCCGGTTCGCGCTCGCCGGGATTGGGTGAGCCGGGCGCCACCAGCCCTTGGCTGTTCTTCCTGAAACACGGCGGCGCCGCAGCGTCATGTGCACCGTCTTGCGAAGTCTGAGGCTGTAGCGCGGTCAGGAATCTCGTTCGAAATAATCTAACGAGAAAAGATAAAAGAGAAGGTTAAAAGCGAAGGTGCATGAGAATAAAGGAAAAAATGAGGTCAAGCAGCTAAGTTCACCGGCATCCAGTGTAGTAAGTAAGACCAAAAGAGTGATAGATGAAGATCGACAGGGCGAAAATAAACCGGGAGAGAAAAGGGCGGATGTCGAAGCACTGCTGGTCAGAGGACATGAACGGCGGCAGGTGAGGGTTGCACCAGCCCGTCGGACGATACTCGACTGACGGGCGGCCGGAGACTGCTGGCGAGGCCTCCTCAGCGAGAGCGAGCTAGCCTTGTCAGGCAAGTGAATGCGAAGACCGAAGGCTTCTATGCTACTGTTTTGATGCTCACATCGCAGGTATATTCCATGCTGCTCTCAGGAGGCCAACATCATGGAACCACCAGCCGCCGGAATATGGTGCGATGACTGTAACATCGTCACACCTTCCATGCCTCGTGATTTGTGGTGTCACGGACTCCCAACTCAAACTGACGAGCCAATATAACAAGATTAGCAACAGAATACTAGCTCCAACTATTATAGATATCTTATATGGTTGTAAAAGACCCCTAGTGGATGTTTTTATTCGACACCCGACCACCATTCACGAAGACGGGGAGGGTACCGTCGATGCTTGTGGTAATCGATACAGACGACTGTAGCACAGGGTCTTCCTCAAAATCGTTAGGCATTCAGCACGTGCACTGAATATATTCCTGTCGAACTTGTGTTTTGTGTTTGTTAACAACCAAGCAACGGAGAAATATAGTTTTCTTATTACTTTTTTAAAAGTAACTTGGTTATGTTCTAACTCAGTTCCTATGCGTTAATGATCTATGATGAACGACTGAGATATTTCAACTGGTACATAATAAATCCATTAAGATGGATTATCTAGACTGAGCAATTTCAATCGGAAAATAATAACTGCATTAAGATGGAACGTCTAGTCAAATTGCTCCACAGCGCACTTCAATGAACGAATGAAATAGTGAAATCTGTGCGGGAGGCCTACATTTACTGACTCCACTTCAGGCGAATCAGCAACTTTAAGTTGGTCACAGCAGTTTGATTAGCATACCAGTTCTTTGTGGCTTCATTTAATCGTCGAAACGTCATCAACGTTTCATTAAACTTAACACATTAGCGAAAATTGATAACTGACAAGAGTGTATACTCTACTGCTTCAGTGCGCTGGGATATCGAATAACAGCTTGCCGAGATGTATCATTCATTGTGATTGAAATGATAATCCATCAGACGTGAAAATGATTTGGTGCCTTCCGCATGCGCCATAAAATCGAGCGGAATAAAGAAGTACATAGTGTAGTAACACTTTAGGTGTCAAGCCATTCATCGGACTTGGGTAGCCGTGTGATCGAGAACTTGTGTTTGAAGTGTCTTGGAGAGCCTTAATTGAATGAAATACTCAGCGACAGCTGACCAATGCGCAATACCGACCACGGCGTGCGCACACTGCACAACACAATGCGAGTGTTAACTATGCCACATGACGCACAACAACGATGCAAGGCGATAGTGTCCGGCTCCATCGTTGCTCGTATGCTAGTATGTTTCGATCGCTGGAAAAGAACCACTATTCTAATACAGACGAAGACACTTCTGAGCTCATGCATTTTTAAGGAAAGCTTCAAAGTGTAGGCAATCTGCAGTTCCAGCAGCGCGTTGGATGAAATAATAAAGCACACTGCCACGCGCCCCGGTATACGTTACCTGGGTGGTCGTGGGGAACATTTTCGAAAATAGGAGATATGGGCTGCATACACGCACTCGTTTCCGGCTGGAACGGCGCGCCACCTTTCCTCCTAAGTACGCTATTTCATCAGCTTATATACGCGTACCAGTCCATACGCATTACACACCTGATACGATGACGGCATCACGTTCTGCTCAAAGTAAAATCAACATCTCTGTACGACATTCTGCCTTTTCGGCTCCAAGCCAACTCATTTCCGAGAGCGCTCATTTGTACAAAAGCCTAACGACTATCGTTACTACATGGCACACCAGTATCAATGCTTGTGAAACTGAGGGCAAAGTGATCCGTAGAACATTACATGGTTCTGATCATCTTGTTTCCCGCAACCACATTTATCGTATAATGCACAGGTACATTGCGCGATGCGATTACCAGAGCTGCAATTAAGCCAGCGATCAACATGTCTGTCGATGGCTTCGGGCTGCTGGGGTCTTGCCTCTTTTAGACAGTGTTTAGCTAAACAACGCAACTCAGACGCAACGTCCAAAATGTTGAAATGAAGCCATTATGCCCTTGCATGCAATTTCCATCCAAGGCTCATGTATGTACCCCCATGAAACAGCATCGCCGATTATTTCCAATTGATCGTGTTCATCTTTTCAATGGGGCAAATTGTTTACGGCTCCGGCTGGTCATGCAAAGCGGTTCCATTTCCAGCGGGTGTGTGTTATTTGCGATGTGTGTGTGCCACCCAATCCGTTGGCCTCGGACGCTCCTCTGAACTGCTTAGCGGCCTACGAAGCGTCAGGGGAGGGGGTTGGGCCGCATATAGTGCATCCGACCTTAGCCTCCTCCCGACGTCAGGGGTGGGGGTGGACTGTATATAGTGCATCAGACCTTAGCCTCCTCCCGACGTCAGGGGTGGGGGTGGACTGTATATGGTGCATCAGACCTCGGCCTCCCCCTGACGTCAGGGGTGGGGGTGGACTGTATATAGTGCATCAGACCTTAGCCTCCGCCCGACGTCAGGGGTGGGGGTGGACTGTATATAGTGCATCCGACCTTAGCCTCCTCCCGACGTCAGGGGTGGGGGTGGACTGTATATAGTGCATCCGACCTTAGCCTCCGCCCGACGTCAGGGGTGGGGGTGGACTGTATATGGTGCATCAGACCTCGGCCTCCCCCGACGCAGGGGTGGGGGGGTGGGTGTGGACTGTATATGGTGCATCAGACCTCGGCCTCCCCCCGACGTCAGGGGTGGGGGTGGACTGTATATGGTGCATCAGACCTCGGCCTCCCCCTGACGTCAGGGGTGGGGGTGGACTGTATATGGTGCATCAGACCTCGGCCTCCCCCAGACGTCAGGGGTGGGGGTGGACTGTATATGGTGCATCAGACCTCGGCCTCCCCCTGACGTCAGGGGTGGGGGTGGACTGTATATGGTGCATCAGACCTCGGCCTCCCCCTGACGTCAGGGGTGGGGTTGGGTCATGCACGGTGCAGCCGACCTCGACCTCCTCCCGACGCTGCGTCTGACCCCCGTCTATCCCCGCTGGTCACTTATCGAAATTCAATACGGGGAGGGCAAACACGGGACACGGACGGCGCTCGCGGCTCGACCGGCTCGGCGGGCGGGTCAGAGGCGCCGGAGAGGGGAGAGTGCCAGGCCCGGAGACCGGCCTCTGCCGACAGCACGCTTCGGACTACCGGCCGGGGCAGGGGCACGGCTGCGAGGCTGACCAGCTTTGGGTACAGATGCTTCATGTAGTTAATGCTGAAAAGAAAGCAGGTAGCGGGAAAGATCCCACTGCCAGTGCTTCAAGGTCGATTCTCGTGCGATTCAGCACGAGTTCTAGTCCAGTGGAAGCGGGAGTCAGTGGCCACACACATTTCTCGTGAACGAGCATGGAAGTCTGCGATGATTTAGTGCAGGCGGAAAACCGTTTATCCGTTGCCGTCGACCCTGTCACATTGTACGGTTCTCGCTGTCGGCCCGTCGCCAAGCTCCCTGCGCCGCTACCGGGTATGAACTTGACATGCCCAAGTGGCTCGTCTGGTGACGATCGGTGCGACGGTGACGGTGCGATCGGTGCGACGGTGACGGTGCGATCGGCGCGACGGTGACGGTGCGATCGGTGCGACGGTGACGGTGCGATCGCGGCGCGCGCGCGCAGTCACTCGCGACAAATCGTCCAACGAGCGGCAATATCTCGCGCGTGCTAAGCACACCACGCCCCATTAAATATTTGGGTCCGGCGCTGGAGTGGCCGAGCCTGGGACGCGTTTGTCAGGTGTTTCTGCTCTAATCAGCAGTCAGGTGCGCGCAATTGGGGCAAGTGCGCACGCTGCGGCGGCGAGGTCAGCGCACAGGTGCACCTGCGTGGCGACCGGGCGGGCGCACCCACGCCCCGAAGGAGTGTGGACGCTCGCCAGCTTTAGGAGCTGATTTGGCGATTTGGGCTGTAGTGCCCACGCGCTCAGAAGTAACGGATGGAAATGTAGGTGCTTGGATGCATAGGCGAAGGGAAGGGTGAGGTGTGCGACTTAAACCACTCTTGAAGCCACGTGTTAAAACATTTTTGGCGGCATCATTATGCAGGAAAGAAATGCAGTATTCATACAGTTCAGTAACAGGTGAAGCTCCTGAAGAGGCCATCTCATTTTACCCCATATCTGCCTTATCGTGAATGCCATCAAAATTCAAATGGCTTTGTGAGGCGTAAGGCATCCATGTCATTAGCGAAATGGGCACCATAAGATTGAAGAAGTCTACCTGGGAGTCTGCCTGTCTAAGAAAGTCTACCTTGCAGAGAACTGGGCTCCTAAGAACGAGCCAACATAAAGGGGTTAGGCATGCAGTCTAAGCAGGATAACGTTAGTCCCCATACACAGTTTTATTGGGCAGTTGCACAGTGATGCACACTTGATCGTGACTGTTTAAAAAAACGGACTTAATGCAAACATATGCGAAGGCTTGCAGCGTACGTGAGCAATCATAGATAGGCTGCAATAATTATTTCGTCACAGCACCCAACCGAAAGATAAGTAAAACAAACTTCACTGGAGATGTTACGCATCTAACCTTCGCTTACCATCCAAGGACCGAAATGAAGCCTTGAAGCAAAGCCTTTTGAGTCGTTTCACAGTTAGAGCCCAAAGGTATTTATAAAACAAAAATTATTTTCGGTGGTTCATTTCTTATGCTGTTCAAGCCTTCTCACCTTACGCTAGTTGTCAGCAAATTACGTTTTCTAGCATGTGTCTGTCGCAATTTCGATCCATGTCGTTGACCAAACGATGCTTTGTCTTAGCTTTGTGTAGCACACATTTGCTTTGTTATGGAATGGAGCTAACCTGCAAATATATTAATGGCACCACGACATTCAACTTTCTGAAGAAATAACGCCACAAACGTCATTAGTTCTTCGCACTGTATTTTGTTCAGCATTTGTGGCGCCTAAAGCATTACACACTGTTTGGTAATTCTGCTTGATCTGCATGTCGAGGAGCATGACAATAATTTTTTATCACAAGTGAGCTCACAGTGGTTCATTACAGATCATGCCTCGCATTTGCAGCAAGGTGAGCACAAAGAGGCTTCGCGACAGAAAAAAAAATCGACAGTCAGGAAGTGAAAATGTAAGCACTCAACGTCGCCACACTTTCATACACCACACTTTCTATGCTGTTCTCATCCCTTATTCGCGACTCATTGCATTGTTTCAGTAACAAAACCAAAAACCAAGGCACTTCAGGATCGTGTCTTGTAAGTGCATGGTTCGGAGATGGTTCAACTTGGGGCTCAGCTTTAGATTCGTGAACTATTCATGAGCAGGAAGTATGGGTGACTCTGTGCCGCTTATGGTACGCATGTTCCTGCTGATACTACTCAGAAAACCGTCGGTTCGTGATTTTGTTTCATGAAGAGCTGTGGTTGGTGTTCAAGTCGACGCATTTCGTTGGCGGATGTCCGCAAGGTAGGGTGAGTTTGATGTCAGCGCCGTTGGCTAACTCTCGCAGGTAGACCAATGGGTCAGGATAGGTGTTACACCGCAATTCCTCGATCTCGATGAGGCTCGGTCATCAGCCGGGAAGCACCCTGCCATTGGCGGGTCTGCACCGTGGACTGCCTCCCCCCCCCCCCCCTTCCTCTCCCCGCCAGGGCTCCAGCTGCGACACTCACCTGGCTGTGAGCTTGTTGATGACGTGCTCGTGGTTTCGGAAGCAGCCAGTGCCCGTGTCGCCCTTGGTGCTGTTGGTGACGCTACCCTCACCGATGCTCATGTTATGCCCTGCGGGAGCGTCGGGGTCAGGTCAGGGTCGGGGCAGACAAAGGCTGAGTCGCGCCGTCATACGACGGCCGCCACACGTCGGTCACCACACGACCGTCACCAAACGTCAGTGATCACACGACAGTCACCACACGACCACACGACCGTCACCACACGACCATCACCAAACGTCAGTGATCACGCGACAGTCACCACACGACCACACGACCGTCACCACACGACCATCACCAAACGTCAGTGATCACGCGACAGTCACCACACGACCACACGACCGTCACCACACGTCGGTGACCACATGACGGTCACCAAACGTCGGTGACCACATGACGGCAGCCACACGTCGGCCACCACACGACCGTCGCCACACGACCGTCGCAACACGACTGTCACCACACGCTTTTTCGGGCGCGGCGGTGACAGCGCTGAGCTCCGTCCCTGTCCCAGTCCCAGTCCGCAGTCTGACAGGTGCTGCGGCCTTTCCCTGTCAAACTGCTGACTGCCGGGGACTGCGACCTTTCCCTGTCAGACTGCTGACTGTCGGGGACTGCGGCCTGCCCCTGCCAAACTGCGACTGTCAGGGGCTGCGGCCTGCCCCTGCCAGACTGCGGCCGTCAGGGTCTGCGGCCTGTCCATGCCAGACTGCGGACTGTCAGGGGCAGGCCGTCAATGCGACCCGGCAGTCGCATTGACTGATGCGACTGTCTCTACTTGGTTATTGTCCTCCGTTTCAGCCGGCGGCAGCGGCCGTGAGTGCTGACGATTCGCCTTGCATAGGAGCGTTTACACAGCAAACACCCGGACACGCTGAGCCGCCGGCCGCTCCTGGAGCTTGTCGCTAAGCATGACAGCCGCTCCATAGCATCTCTTCCCAAGCTGCGCCGAATCATCACTATCTTTTGAACACGTCCATGTTTGAAAGCGACCATGTCAAGTCTCGCTGACAATGATCAATGCAATGCTTTCAGGGCGATGTTTCTTTCTTTTTTATAAGTTAAATACACATGGTGTGCATGAGCGACCTTGGGTGCGCGGTATCTCCAAAGCATAGCCTGTTGCGTGTGCCCTGAACTCACCACCCAAGTTGGGCCGTCCAGTTGAACGGAAAATTTTGTCTCCGCCCTTTAACCAAAGGATTGCGAAGGGTTTTACGTGTCGCACAATGCTGTGGCACGGCCGCCGCAGGCCGGGTCTGAGCCTCGTTGGCTAGCTTCCAGCTGATGTTTCTATTACAGTCGGGTCAAACAATGCACTCTCTGGAACACCGCTGGACCGCGAGCCCATCATCTTCACTCTAGACCACGGGATCGGAATATTGTGGGTTGTGCTACCTCCAAGCTGATTGAGCGTCCATGTCATTCCTTTCCAGGCGGGCTCCACGCCGGCTCTCAAGCAAAGTGATGACGAGAGGCTTTCGAAACTTCTGGTCGGGCTGGCCAGGGCCGTCCGGGCAAAATCCCGTGCCACAAAGATCCTGCGTCACTTCACGGCACTTATCTGCGCTGCGAACACGGCTGAGGACCGCAGATCCGGCGCATCATATCAGATTTGCGCGCGTCGCGTGCAGCGTAAGCCACGATAGGACGACCATCAAGGTCATGTGCCTGAACCCAAGAGCATAATGACTTCCGTTCCGGCCTGCTTCGCTCCGTGGACCCTTATAAGGGCCCTCTCGATCTCGAGCGGCGCCGCTCGAACTTAAGGTCTTATAAGGCCTTAAGCTCGAGCGGCGCCGGGCTAAGGCCGCTCAGATCCCGGGGGTTAAAAAATGATCGGCTGGCCGCGATGCCTCAGCCTTTCATGGTCGCCGGCTGACCATAAAGAACCTAATTACTTTGCGGCACTGTTAATCATGGCCGGGACCACGGAGTATTTGAGCGCTTTCGCGTCCTACAAAGGCACGTCTTTCAGGCATTCATTAATAAGAAGGGATCGATCAGGGCGCGATGCCCGCGACAGTCACGGCCGGTGACGTGCGGACAAAGCTGACATGCTGGCTTATGAAGCTCCTACGCTGCGCCTCATTGTAGGCATTGGAGCATTGGATTACCAGCAAAATGTCTGATTTCGGTTTCTGGTAGAAGCCAACATTAGTGTCAACGTTCAACTGCAAGCAGCTTGGTGACTTAGCCACCACGATTTCTTTAATGCTGTTTTCTTTTGGCGGGTTGCGAGAAACACAGCTACCCAACCGCGACTACACTCTCGGTCTCATGCCTGCCTAATGCACTGCATGGCCCACGCGCTCCCCACCAACGACAAAAGGATTTACGGCAACAAGCGAAAGGACAACTCCCGAGCTTCTGAGGAATTTAACGTCACGCCCAACGCAGTGCGTGGGAAGAGACGTATTGCGATTTTTGATGTCCTTCTCCACCTTTACACCCGTACCGGAGTCCGTGGTGCGCCCGGAGGCGACAAACACACGCCCGGGTGGTCGGTTGAATACCACACGTACGGGTGGAGAGTTGATTTGACCCACTGAGATCTAAAAAATATTAGTTATCATCAATAAAAAGTTAGAGATACTTAACTTACAGAAAGGATTGACGTGTCTGTGAACTCACTTTTGTCAAAATGTTAGGTTTACAGATTATGACCTCTGGGTCAAAAAAGGTAAAATATTACTTAACTCCATGATGGTGTCCAAACTACCCCAGGCCTCCTCATATAACCACCTGGAATACAGATACCTCTTCTAAGTAAAATATTAGTGGCGTTAACTTTATGTCCGTGACCTTTTTTGACCTTGAGAGTGTCCTGACACTCAACATCGTAAGAGAATGTTTTCATTTTTTAGTTTGAAAGGCGTCAAGGATTATGCTAGGTGATACGTTCCTAAAAACAAAAGACTGATCTCGGTCATATAAGGTCGGTGTCCTTCTCTGACCTTAAAGAAGTCCAAGGTAGATGTCTGTTGCCCTCCCTGTTATCGAGAAAATCCAAACAGGCATTAGGAACTACCCCATATAACAAGCTGCCCAATAAAACCGAGGGCTGGCTTTGACCTCTCTCGGACCTTTGTGCCTGACCAAAGGACAATGGAATTTGTCGTAATCCCAAGCTCAAGCGGCTTATTGTTCAAGATGCTATCTCAGAGAGGTCTGCTTTCGTCTATCACACTGTTGTCGCATAAGATGCTTCGTTGCTAGCCATTGTTTGACTTTGGCTTGTCTTATGTCAGCGACCTTACAAGTCAGGAGAGAGAAGTGAAAGTCGCATTAGTTTTTGCCCTGAGCTCCCTCCAGCTATCACTAGTGAGGATAGCACTAAGATTATTACAGCTGCACGCAGCTACATGCAGCATCTGTACTTCAGCTTCCTATGCAGGGGCAAAGTTTTGGAGAGCATGCCTTTGTATTTTTGTAAATAACTTCTGAAAACCTCCATTCAAATCGGACAATTTGCCCCACTCTGGGGTAAATTTTATCACGTGGCGGGGAAAGTTGTACTTATGCCATTTCTTGTCGTAGAGGAAGCTGCATCGCACGCAAGCTAGGTGCGCTAAGACATGTAAGAGTAAATGTGCTCGTCTGTGCTGATTCGTAATACGTCGTGAATGCGACGTGGCATGTTGTTGCCCTTTCTATCAATAAGAGTTTCTATTACAATTGTCACATTGGTTTCGGTCGCTTGGGTGGAAACCACGGTTCTACCTAGGTAATGTAGCTGTCGACTTGCTTGCCGGCCATCTTTCCATCAATGTCACTGTCATTAATTTTCGTGTAGTCTACGGCAGCAATCGCAAAAAGATAGTGGAAGTGCCTCGCAGCCCATCACAACGACTCAACAGCTTTTTTTTCGAAGCCAACTGCTCAGCTTAGTTCCCATGCCCGCTGACTGGATTTCGTCCTCGCACATTGCCACGTGTATCAACCTCGCAAATGGCCAGCTAAATATAACAAAATATATCCTGATATAACGGGTTTTATGGGTGCTCGGCCGGCATAGGGTGGAGCTCTTTCATCTCTTCTGAAGGGCAATAACTTAATGTTTACTATCTGGCCTATTGACTCTCCGTTGGTACAATCAGGATCTTAGCTCTCAAAATCCGGCCCTCTCTTCCGCCCACTCCTTCATAAATCTAGAAAATTTCTGAAAGCAGCCAGTGGTCAAAGCATAACAACATGTCCAAAAGTAAGTGATGCTCGATAGACCAGGACCACCGGGCGTTCGGTGCTTTTACTTTACAACTGGCCTCGTGCTGCCTCAGTTTACGATTGGCAAACCCGTTGTTGGTGACAATCGTAAGATTTCTGGAGCCTCCATTTGCCCGTTTTCATGGTTGCATTGTTCTGCAGCATTTGCAACAATTTGGAATATTGGTTTCTGGAGGTCTTGTAACCAGATGAGCATCACCGAGTTTACATTAGCGCTGATGAGCCTACACATCTTAACTGACAATTCCACACCGGGTCTCGTGGTCTTGTGTGTTCAGAGGTGCAAAGCACCCACTATCCATGAGCTGCAGTGGGCTCGCAACGCATGCGCAACGAAGTTACAGCACGAATGTCTTCGCCAAAATCACTTAATCCATAACAAGACTGAGGCCAGGCCACAATCCAACTGAAAGCACGGGGGGCAAACATTTTACATTGGGCTTGCAATGTGGCCACACGTATTTTTACGACCATATGCCATCTGTATTGAAGGGCTTTGGAATCACCGGAGGCCGACAGGTCGTTTTAAAGGTATTTATCACCATTTCTCATTGGTGTTGGTGTGTTGCGGTGTGTAACCCAGTGGTGGAACTACTGAGAATGATCGGGGAAGGGAACAGTAGAACTGAAATACTTTGTCCTTGACACCACCACGAACTACGGCTAAAATCAATAAACACGGGGAACTGAACTCAAAGAAAGTTCCACCAATGCTTTAGAGTTTGAACGAGCTACGTGTCTGTTCCTAGAAAGCTGTGTGTGCTGGACCAGCAAACCATCATTACCGGATGGGCCAACACATAGCAGGTACGTGAGTCACACAGAATACACCAAACTCACACAAAGAGCTCGCTCCGGCTGAGATCGAGGCACTCCTATGAGATGCCTCTAACCGCCATCAGCAACTAAAGAACGTTAATTTTGTTAGCTTTTCGTACTCACATATACGCATTCAACACGTGTTAAAAAGAACTTGGAACAACCGCATCGAGCAGATCTGCGATTCGACTCCGATCAGAGGGGCCAGCACGCGCCGACCGGCCGGGCGGTCAGCCGGGCGGTCAGCTGGGGCGCGACGCGTTTGCGGTGGCCGAACGGTTCCGGACCCGCTCGGTCGGCGCTCGTAAACACAGCTGACGCGGCTGCCGGCCCCCTGCCAGCCGTCGCCCTCGGCCGCCGAGAGTCGTCAGTCACGCCAAGTGAGCGGAAAGCAACAGCCACTCGGCGCCGCGTTCCAGCGCTGGGTCGCGGGCCGTCCGGGCTGTGGTGGCGCTGAGCGTGGGTGCCCGTCCAAACGCGAAATACGGAGTATATTGTGCGCTCGCTGGGACCGGATCGAGCGGTTGACTGGTCGCGCGCGCGCGCTTAGACCCTCGAAAGGTCGTCTGCGCTGCCGACACCAAAAGGTTGGCCAAGGTCGATACGGCCCTTCTGAGCCAGGACCCATCGGTACCGGGACGGGTCAGAACTCTAAGGCGGGAGCCGCATGTCTGCAGACACCAATGAACACGCCGCACACGCCCATCTGCGCGTCTGCACACGCCCGGCGCGCCCTGGAAAGGTTTCCCCTCGCCGGCGGCCAGCTGGCTGGTGCCGCTCGGACCGTGCCTGCCGTGCTGGGCGGCGGTGACCCTCACGGGAGGCTCCGCCCCTCCCGGGCCGGTCACGCGGTCCGGCGTCCCGCAGACACGCCCGCCGTGTCCGGGCTGGCGTCCGTTCTCAGAACACGCGGCCGTTCGCCGGAGGAACCGACCGCTCCGCCGAAGCTGTGCCTGTGGCCACCGCTATCGACCGCAGGTGCGCCGCATGCCATGCACGACAAGCCCGCCGCCGGCAATTTTTAATGGCGCACCGAGCAGCAAGGCGTCGCGGCCAAACGCGTTGCCATGCCAACGCAGAAAGTAAACAGAGCTGGCCGGGTGGACGGTCCAGGTCATGGGCCGTGGGATCGTTGGAGTAGGAACGGGGGCGTCCGTGGCTGCCATGGCGCCGTCACTTTTGAGAATGCTCAATATGAGCTGTATGACGACGCATGGGCACAATCGCTGTTTGGTTTGCCGCCCAAATTTTCTAAAATGTTCAGTTACCTACGCGTGGGAAGGTGCGCTGGCGTGAGCTGAAGGAGGAGTTGCCCACACCATCGCTTCGCCTTCAAATCATAAGCTCGGGTAGTGAGCGCAGGGAGTTCCATCACAGGCCTGAATCGGGTGCGTAAGTACCCAGCTCCTTCGGTAGGCCATCTGGTCACGTGCAATAATGTTTTCATACCGCCTTGATTAAAAACGCGGTGGACGGTATGCCGCAAATATCCTGAATAATGGTGGACCTTCTTGCAATGCAATTGAATCATATGGCCTCAGTTCTCCTCGACCCGCCGTGTGACTGCAGTGAAAGGAAGTTGGCAGCCGGCGATGTCTAAAACAGGTGCGGTCAACTTTCTAGGGACATGCGAAATGACTTGATGGAGAGAAATTAGCCGAGTTGAATTTTGGCCGACGCTCAACTGGAAATTGATGTCATGATTAAGAACGATTTCGAACTGGTGCGCCAGTTATTATTTTGTTTGTGAACGTGTGCGTACCTCGGACAGCATCTATGACGTCACAGACTAACGGTCGCTTGACACGTTTCTTCGTTAAAGCGGTGGGACTTGACGAACACCAGTTTTGAGTTTAGTATGCAGAGGGTTACGGTACAATCCCTTAATCCACATATGACTCTTTTCCATGATCTTACACTGTATCTTTGTTTTTCAGTAAATCACACATTTCAGGAGATTTATCTACGACGCAATAATTCTGAAAGGTTCTGACCTTAACTGTCCAATGGGAGACGTGCCCCACACGGTGACACCTTATGTTATCAGCGTTTTAGAGATTACCGTTGCGGCCAAAGGCAAAGCAAAAAAGTGTCAATATTCCAGATGTTCCGGTTTTTTTCGTTCAAGAATACTTTTTTAATCACCGTTATTGCTTTCCACTCTGGGAAAAAAGTAATGTGGGAATTTTTAGCTAACCCCCAATTGCTTAATGCGCCAAAACAACCAAGGTTGGATTTCTCACCGAACCAAAAATGCTTTGATCGAGCAGCAAAAAGGACCGATGACTATAAACGTTTGCTTTAACAACTTGCCTTAATAATTCGATTCACTGCAGATCATGCATGATCTGTGAAGCACGGTCATGTTATTCAGTTTCATATGCGTAGTTGCACTGGTTTCTTTCTCAGTCAGGGTCCTGCGTAACCATAACCGTGACGGACACTCTCATGCACATCTCCCTACCGCTTGCTGTAAAATTTCGCGACTGCGAGGCTGTAAAACGAAATTCCCACGCTGCCATGCCACTCTTCGCTGATTCTTTCCGGGCCGAGGTTGGCGGACAACGAGCCTGTGTATCGATGCGTTGTCACCGGCGTCGCGTCTGCGCCGGAACACGCGAGAAACCCATCTGCAGTAGTAATTTCTGCCTTCCCACCGCCGTGTACCAGCAGCGCGACGAGGTCGGCCACCTCTCCCTCTCTCTCTCTCTCTCTCTCTCTCTCTCTCTCTCTCTCTCTCTTCTCTCTCTCTCTATCTCTCTCTCTCTCTCTCTCTCTCTCTCTCCTCTCTCTCTCTCTCTCTCTCTCTCTCTCTCTCTCTCTCTCTCTCTCTCTCTCTCTCTCTCTCTCTCTCTCTCTCTCTCTCTCTCTCCCTCTCTCTCCGTGATTCACCCTTACATTGAACTGAGCGTTTCTCGTACCGGTCGGCGGAGAGAGAGGGGCTAAAGGTAGCAGCTGCTGGATGAATTTGGACTTCGCATACAATAGAATTAAAAAAAACAGCATTGTCTATCGCTCCGATCCAGTAATCTGATGTCAGTTATCGCTGTGCTACCCATGCCTTTACCCATGTGACACACCTCGCTGCTTCTATGCGCGTGCCTTGCGAAGGTGCCCTTGCCGCCTCCGGGTACGGCCCCCGACTCATCTGAGCCCATTAGCCAGACGCGGCGGCGGTAGTGCGGTGGCGTGTGCTGCGCGTCGCCCCCCGGCGGACGGCGCCGCTGTACGCTCCGCACGCGCTGCACGCGCGTGCAGCGTGGCCTGCGCGTGCTCAGTGTCTGCACCGCATGCGCATCAGCCGCCGCGGCCCGGGCGACGTCGTGCTGAGGCTGAGGTCCGGGACTCGCCCGGCCGGCCGAATGCTGTGGCTGGCGCCCGCACGGCCGCCGTCTAACAGCAACGGAAATTTGTGACGGTTATGTGGCGCGCCACGTTACAGTTACTGCAATTTGTCAAGGCGTTCATAGCGGGATGAAACCTGTTCGACATAGACGCAATTCGAGCTAGGAGACTGCGAAGTATTTAAGTTCCGCTAGTTTGATCGGTCAAATATTTTGCTAGCATCTAGCACATATGCCATCATATTGTGCACACTCCATTATGCACGTATAGCCATGGTCACTCATATATAGCGACATTATAGCAGTGGCATTATTCCCATGTACCATATCATTTCCAAGCAGGGACTATGACATGGTTATCATCTGCTGCGAGACAGCAGGTCCTAAGACTGCACCGTAGCTAGGTACCATATAGATATGACGAAAGATAGCAGGATTTCTATTCACGCAAGAATGGTTTTAAGTGTTTCCCGCCCACGCGATTGGTTTAAGAATCAACTGTTTATAGTGAGGTCCATTAGCGGTGTGACAGCGCATGTCTACGTCATTAGTCCGTATCTTGCTGAAGTATTCCTAACATAAAAGCCAGCGCAGAAAATGGCGCCCACATGAATGGCGATGAAAATGCCCTGCCGTCTCTACACGTGATGGCCAATAAACGCCCCATTCATTCTTCCATCATACTCCACTTTTCCGCCGACAATGCTAGCAAACACGATTCAAGCTTTGTCAGCCGACTATGGGCCCGGTGAAAACACCGCGAAAGACCACAATGGTAAGCGGATTTTTGACATGGTCTGCGAGCGAATGTCCTGCCAGTCCTCCAAAAAGATGCGTATTACATCAGCGCTTTTACGCACGTCAAACGACCGACGCCCTTATTCTTCAAAGGGCCGCGCACCATGGACCACATATAGCGCCGCACTCGCCTACTGCGCCGCTATGTACCACACAACAACCAACTGAAAGGTCTTCCGGCACGCCCTGGCGCGACGGGCCACACTGGACTCGACGCGCGCTCAGCCGTCCCACGCCACGCCGAGCTGGCGGCCGTTGTTTGTCACAGCGCGCTGTTGTGCCAAAATTGGGCGCCGGCCCGACGGGGAGTCGTGTTGTGACCCGGACCCCTGGTGCTCCACGGCCTTGGCGGGGGGGGGGGGGGGGAGAGGGATGGGGGAGGCGAAGCCGACGAGGCTACTCGGACGAAGCGGCTCGGTCGGTCGCTACCGACGCCGAAACTATCCATTGTCGCGCCAGGCCAGGTCGATATGACCCTCGTTGCTGGAAGTGCCGCAAATCGCATGGCACGTGCGGTTCCGGTAAGCAGTTTCAGTCATGCGGGAAGTGATTAAGAGGGCAGGTGGCTCGAGACCGACGAGTGTACGGTGCTGAGATTGGAGTGTTTTACCGCAAGTATAGACGTTGTTCAAGTGCGCCTCGGCCACAAAAGAGATAGGGATAACATTCTCCTCCTTTGCGAATAAGCTGTTGTAGAAAGATGACGAAGTCGGTGAAATGTCACCACTGTATGCCCAGCCTAATCACTTGCCACGACAGATGTTGTTCTGACGCCTTCGGCACGAACAAGTGTGCGTAAGCAGTGCTGGCGTGCGTGATAACTGAACTATCTTAAAGGCGCACAAATGGCATGCTTCCCAGATCTGAGAAATTCGACATGCAGCTCACTCGCAGTTTAAGAGTTTAAGCTTCACATTATCCCATTCATAAGGAAATAGTATCACTGACACGTTGCAAAATCCCTGTAATACAAAGGACTGTGCAAGAGCACACGCAATGCATCAGCGGTCGTGCCGATGACGTGCGGCTCAAGTACTGGTGTCAGCCTCAAATCTGCAAGTGCTGAAGTACATATCGCTAGACCTGCTGCCTTTGAGGAACGTGCTGCCAGAATTCATTAAATCACCTGGTGTTTCAGGAAGCTTGCGATTAAGCCTGATTACATAATTTAGCTCAGACAACTAGTGTAATTCTCGCTGCAAATGCTAATTCAATATTTATTCGGATTGCAGCAGCCTGGGCCTATTGCTTTAATTGCTCTTCGGTAAAGTAAGAGTGCTGTGCGCGCACAAGGGCGACGAATCGGCCCGAACCAGGAAAGTCCGCGAAAAAGAACAGGATGATAGTGTGTCTCGTCTGGGACTCCTACTTCGGGACTCGAGTGAGCAGAGTCCACCTCAGGCGTATGCATAGGTCGGGACTCGAGTGAGCAGAGTCCGCCTCAGGCGTATGCACAGGCGAAGGCAGAAATGAATAAAATAAAAGAAGGCGATGGGATAATGGCCATGCTCATCTCAGGGGTTAATTGGTTGGAAAATGGTAAGAAGCCGACTCAACATTCCTTGAGGGTTTTCCAAAAGCAGGCAGTGAATATATACTTGTGCTCGATGGCTACAGGCTCGATAATGAACTCGGTTTATCTGTTTCAGTGAACGGAAACATCATCAAAGTTTGCGGACTTTTTACGTTTGCATAGCTCAAACAAAACGCCTGATAGGAACTTAAATTTTGTGGATGATGTTCCTCAGCTGACAGGTAACGAAAGAAGCCCGCTTGACGAATGAACGCATGCGGTGAATTCAATGTCGGGAAAAAGTGCCGTCTACCCAGTTCGACAAAAGGGATTGACCCCCGACTTTGTGAACATTAGTGAGACGTTTAACACGGCTTTACTGTCTGCCACTCAGCATCGTGGAGTAACGATGCTCATTCCTAAAAAGGCGGCCAAAATACGTTAAATCTTGGGCGACCAATTTGCTTCCTGGATGCCTCATATAAGAAGAGTCCTCACATTACGGCTGAGGCGGCTGCGGGATCAATGGGCGATTTGGATCAAAATGGATTTATCAAAGGAAGAACGTAAGTGATGGTTTAAGTGTCATACAGGATGCGATTGACTATGGTGACATTGACGACAATTCCGGTGGACTGTGTGCTTTGGACTTAAAGGCAGCACTCAATTCTCTTGGGCATGATTTTATATTCAATACGCCGCGACGCTTCAATTTTGGGGAAGATTTCGTGAAGTGGATGCCGCTTCTGTACAGTCGTTCAGAACTTGCAATTATCAACGGATACACCTTGCATTGGTTTCCGCCCCAAAGGGGAATTATGCAAGGCTTTCCTCTCTGGATTGCTTTCCGCACTGGCGGCTGAAGCATTGTCAATCAAAGTAAGTGCGTCAAATAGCAAAAGAAAAATACATGTAGAATTGAACGTGTTTCAGCACGCTTTTGATATTGCATTTTTTTAAGACGAGAAATCTGTGGAGGCATTGCTTTGTCTCGTGGAGGGCTTTTCTGGGCTTCTAGGACAGTGTAAAGCGATCAAAGCCCATATGGCTGGACCGCTGTCGTTCAAGTAGGCAACCAGTGTGTGGTAACCGGCCTTGGGAGAAAGTTAAGACCTTGGGTGTTTGGCTCTCTGCGAAGAAAACTTGTACAGGAGCTCATCTTAATCCTATTATTCACATCAACGCAATGTTGAGTTCATGGTCGAAGAGCCGTCTGAGCATCAGGAGTAGAGTAACTGTAGCAAAGAGTTTGATAATACTTAAGCTGAATTACCTCAAGCCATGCTTACCTCAACCAAATCCCGAGTCTGATAATGCAATTTATCTAGTGTGGTCGTCCACCAAAGGCGTTTCGTCACATTGTACCAGCTTTTTAGGCAATAGGGCTTAAGAGCAGCTTCAATACACAGTTTAAGCAATGCATTGAGGCTTAGTGAGGCCATTGATCCGCTAAACTTCACGTCTAAGTGTCAGTCAACACTTCAGCACCGCGTTACTCCGCATTCCCGTCAATATATTGTTCACAGCACAGAGCGGGTTTTGCGGTAAAATAATTTATAAATGTCGGATAAGTGTTTTTTACGCCGATCCATTCCAAAAGTATAGAGATCTGTGCTCTGCAAGGCAGACCGAGGCACGGCGATAAATGCTAGAGAGGAGATGCTGTGGTCTGATGAATGCACTCTGATTGACAACAGGCTGGTACTGCATCGTCGCTGGGAGAGTCACGGTACACGACTCGTTGATGATCTGGCCAAAAGACAGGAAGAATTTCTGACGCAATTCTAATTACGCGTCAATTATCCCGACTGAAGGATTGCCATGCTTCGATGCCAAGGACTTACTGGTGTGATTCCCACAAGATGGAAGACTTGCGTGACGGAAGAATTCTTGAATGTATGTCTATGCGAGTAATGAAGTTGAAGTTAGCGATAAACTAGTGATGCAAGAGCAACCATCAATAGCTTTTTAAAACGAAGGATTTATATCGTCAGGGATTAACGACTCGCGAACCGAATAACTCTAAAAAGGGAAACCGGCGGCGTTGCTCCCGAATCTTGTTCCGAATATCTAGAAATATCTTACTGCTGCAGTGCATCTACTCAGCTCCTGTCGTTCCAATGCCATATAGGGAACAGATATAACCCCACCAAACGGCTTCTATATAAAAGGCGCATAACAGACTCACAGTAGCGCACGCATTGTGGCAAAGATGACACGTTGGTCCAATACCTTTTTAGCTATCAGCTTCTTCATGAATTCTGGTGTTATGTATTCCGGTCCATCAATCGGTGTGTGACGCCTATCCATGTTTTACTTGACAAACGAGTGCTGTTGTATTTAGTGCGAGAAATGCTCTACATGCGGTAAATATTGTAATCTCCCTGGCCAAGCGACATG
The DNA here is from genome assembly GCF_011947565.3 of Pollicipes pollicipes. Classification (NCBI taxonomy): domain Eukaryota; kingdom Metazoa; phylum Arthropoda; class Thecostraca; order Pollicipedomorpha; family Pollicipedidae; genus Pollicipes; species Pollicipes pollicipes. The sequence continues at coordinate 29,586,054 of NW_023596461.1, read as the reverse complement.
TACATGCAGCGGTTGGATGGAAGCTATTTTTCTCTAGATGGTCTCTGACCACAGATCAAGCAATGCTTTGATGCCGAACGATGATTGCTTTTAAAAGCGAGCGTAAGAAGCCGTGATTCGAAGGAAAACGACAGCATGTTTTCTGATAACGTGTTCAGAATATTTTTTAATAGATGCAGGAGGCGACACGCACAGACGGCGCAATCTCCCCGCAGTGGCTTCGCTCCCTGCGCGGCCCTACGTAGCAGCCCTGTCTGGCGGCCTTCATGTAGCAGTATATGTTTATGTGTGATGGCCTTGATGTAGCCGTGTATGTTCATATGTAGTGGCCTTAATGTAGCAGTGTATGTTCATGCGTAGTGGCTTTAATGTAGCAGTGCATATTCGCGTGTAGTGGTATTGATGCGGTATCGTTTCTAATACCTCTGCGAGTGTCTGTATATTATATCTGTATTGAGGTGTTGAGTGTGCAAAACTAAAAAAAACAGCCCTTAAAAACCTTATGACGTAATTTGTTGAACGTGCAGGGCTTTGCTGCCCACCGCGGCGCGTGATTCGGCTGCGAACAGCGGCGCCAATTGAAATCGATTACAGATTTGGATCGCACCTTGAGTTTAGATCGCTTGGGCTCAGATTTGCACAGGCACGCGCTGAGTCTGAACCGGGATCAGCTGTCGTGATTCGCTTGCGTCGTGAGTTAGAGGCTACGGAAGTGGAGTCCAGCGCCAGTTCGCAATGCATGGACAATGGGGATCATTTGTGAATTGGGTGACCGTGGGTCTTAAAAAAACGCGCGCGCGCAACATACCTACACAGCCGGTAGGCCCCAAGGTCGGGAGGGCAAAGCCACGACGAAAACACGGAACGAACTATTTCGTCGTTTTTTAGCGATCCATGATATTTCCCGGATCGTATGACGACCAAGTAGCTCCCAACCTGCCAACTGAATATCGCTTCCGAAACATAGCCAGGCTCCGGCGCCAGCCGTGCCAGACATCTCCACCAGCAGACCAAGCCAGCTCCGCACTGGTGCAGCGCTGTTCACTGCACCGCACTCGCCGCCGGACAGCACGGCCCTGCCAGAGGCCCAGCGCACTCCTGGGCGAAGTCACTACCGTCCATAACCGCGACCAGAACGGCGCACGCCGGCTCCGTTCATGGCGCGGCTGCGGCGGTTACGCCGCATCGACACGACGGGGCGCGACCATAAAAACGAACGTCGCTCCTTTCGCGCCGTTCCCCGACGGCGATGAGCCGTAAAGCGCGAAAATAATACTTGCTGCACGGTCGACAAAATTGGCACCGGCTCGTTCCGAGCGCCGATTCGGGGAAAGAATCCCCGACGACGAGGATAAAATCCCACGGCGCAGGATCAGCCATCGTGAGAAACGGCCGCCGGCCGTGATAACATGCAGGCGTGGCGAGGAGTGGTGTATGGGAGACGCCGTCAGGGGTCGCACTGCCTGCGTGACGTGCCGCCTCGCGATGCAGGATACGGAACTCTCTTGGACTCACTGCATCGTGCGGTTGTCTGATAATCGGGCTTTTGGGACTGTTTGTGACGACTAATAAAAACTACTTTCATCGAAAGTGAAAAGTTTTCGTGGTTGTCATAGCAACTGTAAACGACCGGTTACACGATGTGCGGAAGCCGTGTCTGTAAACATCGCACCCTGTAACAAGTTGAACCATCCTGGCGATAGATAGTCATTTCACTCGACATCAGCAAGGACGACATCTCCACCCACCTGTGTCCACGATGACGTCGATGATGTCCATGGACTTGGCGAAGGCGTCGCGCAGGTTGACGTCATGAAAGCTGACGATGCTGCCCTCGCGCTTGGCGCGTTCGAGGGCCTCGCGACGCTTCATTGCCTTCTCGCGGCGCATTTGGTTCTTGTAGAACTCGGCGAAGTTGTTGACGATGATGGGGATGGGCAGTGCAATGACCAGCACGCCGCAGATGGCGCACACGGCGCCGATCATCTTGCCCAGCGCGGTGTGCGGGTGCATGTCGCCGTACCCGACCGTGGTCATCGTGATGATGGCCCACCAGAATGTCTCCGGAATGCTCGTGTACGCAGTGTTCTTTGCCTCCTTCTCCGCGAAGTAGCACAGGCTCGAGAATATCAAAACGGTGATGGCCAGGAACATGAGCAGGAGTCCGAGCTCCTTGTAGGAGTTGCGCAGGGTGAAGCCCAGGCTCTGTAGGCCGGTGGAATGGCGCGCTAGCTTGAGGATTCGCAGTATCCTCATGATGCGGAAAATTTGTACGACCCGGCGAACGTCTTCAAACTGCGACTCTTTCTTGTTAGACTCGAGGAGAAAGAGAGACACGTAGAACGGCATGATAGCCAACAAGTCTATGATGTTCATGGCACCCTTGAAGAACTGCCACTTGTTCGGAGAGGCGGCAAAGCGCAATAGATACTCAAGCGTGAACCACGTAATGCACACGATCTCCACCTGTGCGAGGTACTGATTATCGCCACCCTCCTTGTTTTGCAGCGTCGGCAAAGTGTTCAACACTAGCGCTGTGGTTGAGAGAACGATGAAAAGTATGGATATAATGGCCAGTATCTGGAAAAGACCAGGAAGTCTCGGTCACGGCGCTGGATCGCGGCGGCGGCCAGTGTAACTCAGGACGACTGCAACCAAAAAGGCAGGCAGTGAAGACCGCGCACGGGGAGGCGCACTGTTCGGCGCGTGGCGGCCCACCGGGCTCCTACGACCGGAGGGTCCGCAAACCGAGCGCAACACACCGATAACCGAACAGAACGGAACAACAGAGGTGCAGCCACACTGCCAGCGGCCACAAAGAACAGGGACAGCGAACAGCGAAGGCGTGCGCGCGGCGGCGGCGGCGGCGGCGGCGGCGGCGGCGGCGGCGGCGGCGGGGGTCGGCGGCGCTCGGTCGGGAGCGTTTGAGGCGCGGTCGGGAGGCGCCCGTCTCGGCCCGAGAGCGTGTGCCGCCGGCGGGGCGCCGTCACCAGCACCGCCGGCGCCGGTGGCGGCGTCCCGCCGGCCGCCAGCGGCGCGCTGGTGCGTCGCCACTGCCCATCCTCAGCATCGTTCCCATCTAGCCGAGCATGCGGCCGCCACCTGCACTAGCGACAGACACTAAGGACGTTAGTACACACAGGCAGGCGACAGCGCGAGCGGGGGCGCCCGGCCAGCTACAACACCAGTGACTGCGGAGCCCCGCCCACCTCTCCCTGCTCCCCGGCGCTGGGAACCCGGATGTCAGGTCGGGTGCGTGCCGGCTGTGATAAATGAGCCGTTCTAACGGGGATTTTACGGTTGGTGTTCAGTTTCGGAGAGCTGTCACGTGGTGGAGAGAGTGACGCCTGTGCGTGACCAATGTGAACGATGTGGGACCACGCGGAATCCACCCCCCGGAGATGCCTTTTCCCTTCTCGGTCCGTGGTCTATCTAAACATAACAACCATGCACTGGCCGGGCGTGACATTTGAACGGTCTGCATACCACCACATCGACATCCAGGCAGTGCCGGTGACGTATGTCCCCCCCCCCCCCACAAATAACACGGAGTCCAACGACATTAACTAAAAGCCGATTGCCGAGCCCAACCGGTGTCCCTGGGAGTGCAAGAGGTTCGAGAGGACTGGAGGCGTGACAACCCCCACTAAACAAACAGACCCCGGCCGGCGGGTACCGGTTGACCCTGGGAGTGCAGAGGTCGAGGGGGACTGGAGGCGTGACAATCCCCACTAAACAAACAGACCCCGGCCGGCAGTACCGGTGCCCCTGGGAGTGCAGAGGTCGAGGGGACTGGAGGCGTGACAATCCCACTAAACAAACAGACCCCGGCCGGCGGTACCGGTGACCCTGGGAGTGCAGAGGTCGGGGGGACTGGAGGGCGTGACAATCCCACTAAACAAACAGACCCCGGCCGGCAGTACCGGTGACCCTGGGAGTGCAGAGGTCGGGGGGACTGGAGGCGTGACAATCCCACTAAACAAAGAGACCCCGGCCGGCGGTACCGGTGACCCTGGGAGTGCAGAGGTCGGGGGGACTGGAGGCGTGACAATCCCACTAAACAAAGAGACCCCGGCCGCCGGTGTTGCCCTAGTGTGTCTATCTCTTTAAGATGGGCCCGTGCTGGACTGTTTGGCACGGAGCGTGGTGATGGAAAGGCCAAGAAGGATTGCTGTCTGAATATCGATTTACGTTGCGGGGATCTGAAGCGAGCCACTATCGCCGTGGCACGCGGAGGTGAAAATGAATCTCGACTTCATGGGGACTGACGGAGCTCTAGCCACCTCTCTGCCGCGGTTGCGCCCAGTCCAGGCTGTTATTGCATGGCCGCGGGTAAAGCGCGTTGGGGTGAGAAAAACAGATTTAGTGGCGTTATTTTGAAAGCAATGTGGAGGGGAGAGTTAAACTAAACTGCGTATGGACGATCTCCTAGCTCATGACTCGCTGGCACCCGAGTCATGTCATACCATGATCAATCTTGTCACATAAACCAGCATGGGCACGTAAGGTGCGTTTGTGCAGGGCCAGTCAAGCGCGTCAGCCGAGCCGTCGAACCTCATGGCGCCCGCCAGCACTTCCTAACATGAGCCGCCAAGCGTCCCGAGCCCCACATCCACACCCCGTTCCGAAGCAACAACAGCCTGAACAAAGCGTGGCCGCAGCGAAGCCTCCGGCCCGGCCGCTCCTGTACACAGAGCCGCCCCGATCAGCCCGCAGCCAAGCGCCGCTCAGCGACGGCAGCGGCCACACTCACCCGGGCACCCAGCGATGTGGTCGGCTTCTCCATCAGGTCCCAGAGGAACTTCTGGTACTGCGCGCAGCGGCCCGACCCGAACTCCTCCTCGTCGCTCGTCTTGAGCGAGTCCGCCTCCTTGCGCATCTCCTCGTGTACGTGCTCGCGCCGCTGGTGGTACTTGTGCTGGCAGCACGACTCGAGGTACAGCTCGTCGATGCCCCAGTACTCGAGGTCCTCACCGAAAGCCATCACGCACATCTCCTCCACCAGGTGCAGCTTGCCCGTGCGGTAGAAGTTGAGGATGCTGCTGAAGGAGCGCGGGTGCCGGTCGAAGAAGTACTCGTTGTCCACCAGCGAGTACTCGTCGCAGATCTCCATAATGGCGTCATGCGTGTTGCACTCCTTGAGCCGGCCGAGGCGGGTGTGAGGCAGCCGCTCCAGTGTCGACCAGAGCACCTCATGCCGCATGCCGCCCACGTTGATGATGACGCGCGTGTTGAGCGCCTTGCTACGCATGATGGTGAATGCCTCGGGCGGCAGCGAGCTCATGGAGCGCGACTGCTGGCGCAGGGCCACCGAACTGGGGAACGCCTCGCCGGCCTCGCTGGCCGCCCGCTCGCGCGCGCCGTTGCGCTGGAGCGAGCCATCGGGTCGGTCCCCGCCGCCGGCCGCGTCCCCGCCCGCCGACTTGCTCATGCCCGGCTTCTGGGAGGCCGAGTCAGCGCCTTTCTGTGGACAGAGGTCTGGGATCAGCGCTTAGTTGCGATCAGAGGTCGGATATCAGCGTCTCTTTAAAAAAATACCAAGCAATGGTCAGCACGATGAGGTCAAATGTCAGCGGTTTTCTGTGTGCGGAGATCAGAATCAACACCCGCCGTGACCAGCGATGAGGGCTGGTCTCTATGTGGACAGAGGCCAGGAAATAGATCGAGCGTGACTGAGCGGACAACCCGCCACAATTTGGGTCGTGATCCATTTGGAGGAGTGCCCCATCAGTGCCGCCACAGCTGGTCCATTTGAAGGAGTGCGAGATTGCTCCACAGCGCATTTTCCCTGGCGTCAGTTCGTGCCAGCGGTCGCGGCGACGATAACCACGCCATGGCGTACGCCGATCAGAAACAAAACGTTTACAAACTTGGCCCTCTACATAAATGATGCTTTGATTGCATCCATCTTGAAGATCTTATCGTAATCCTGCATTAACAACTGCTGCTTTGTCTCAAAGTACAGTAACGATTGAGAGAAATTGTCCTGCAACACTCCATCTACATGCGAAACAATTATGTAGTATGACGCAAAACTGGGGTCTGCTGCTGTTATGTACCACAACAAAGCCTCTAGCATGTATGCGACTACCAGGAAAATACGCTCTCCAGACAATGGAAAAGAGGATACACGTATTTCATTCGACGGTAGGTCAATGCAACTTGAAATCTATATTTAAAGGCAGATAAAGTGCTAACCTGCAGACACGGATTTATGAAGGGACATGCCCGAGACATGATAAACTGTTCTCAACTAGCTTTATCACTGTTTTAAAATACTAGTAGCGATTTTTCCAATTCAGCTACGGTTGAGTCCAAGCATTTTGTATCATATTTAACTGGTGGACATCTACTGTATAAATGTACCAGCTATATGTTCCCACAAACCAAACGTTTCCGTAATTTCGATCTATCATTTAGCCCCTCTTTATATATGTGGAAATAACATTTCCTCCTCTGAATCACCTACACTTGCCAGGTCATACCATCTTCCACCCATCGAGCATTTCAAAGTGCTTGAAAGTAGAAGTGTTTTGAAGGCATCCTTATAATCATTGCAAGCGGTCAATATTTGGCGCCAATGAAGCCCATGTAAAGAATGAAAAAATCTGCACTTTGCTGCGGCCTCAGCCACAGAATCAGTTGACCCGACCGCTTAATGATCGCACATGTATACCAATGGCTTCAAAATTTAATGCCGGTTGCTTTAATTCTGTGTTTTGCTTAAATCAGCGCACAAGATCTGAGCCAATGAGCGAAATGGAAGACTATCAATAGACGGTTCTCATCCGGTAATAATTTACGTACTACTCCAATACTAAAATGTGACAAAGCTTAAAACGTTCCTGAAAACGTCTATTACTCATGCGATGCAAGTGTATCAAAACCTAAGAGCCCACGCTGGCATCCTTGACTAACAGGAGGCTTCCAACATACTCGAAAGAGCCGCCGGGTGGCGCTGTGGAGATCCATGTCGTCTACACTTCAGGGGCCACTTGTGCAGTCGTGACCACCTGCCGTCCTAGCGGGCCCCGCGGCCGCACCGCGCACCCCGCGCTCCTGCGCAGTCGCGTCCGACACCTCTCTGCGCGCTGCTGCCGCGTCCCGCTCGGCCGGGCGAGCGCGCTCCACCACACGGCCGTACCCGCCGCCTCCGCACGTGCACTGTCGCCGCGCGGCGCGCGACGGGCCTGCCGCCGACCCGGCTCGGCTCGGCTCGGCTCGGTCCGGCCTTGGCGCCGGCTCGTCCTCCGCGCGGGGTCGCCGCGGTGATGGCTGTCGCAGGTCAGCGGGCGACGACACTGCTCGCCTGGAGGCCCGCGCGACGGCGCCTCTCGGAGGCGCTCCACTGACGCGAAGCGGGCCGACGGTGCGCGCGTCGGCCACGAGTCGGAAGGAACTGCTGGTCGGCGACGGCCCGGCCGGCCCGGCACCGGCCCCGCGCCGTCACTGCCACGGAAACGGCCGACAACAATGCACGTGCATGCACGCGCCACGCTGGCGGCCGGATCGATGGCCGGCTGTCACATGACGGCTGGAGGACGGTCGAACCCGCGTGACAGATGGGCGAGCGGGCGGGGACACCACCCGGCGCACGGCCTAATGGGGACGAACGTGACGCGCCCAATGGAGGCGGACGCGACGTGACTGAAGGGTGAATGGAGACGGACGCGGCGCGATGGAAGGGTGCATGGACGCCAGCAACGCACAATAGGCGGACGGATAAACACGTGGACACACTCGAGTAGGACGCATGGACGGACGACTACGGCAAGATGGGGCAGGCAGACAGATAGCTATATCTTTCCTTTTTCACTTAGCCGTTTTGTCAGTGCACGAAACTGACATCGATTGGTCTAGCACATGGTCTGACATTTTTCAGAATGGCGTTGAACGAAACTCATAGTAAACATGACGGAAACCAGATCCCGATTGTTTGCCTCGCAAAAGCCTCGCCACCGAAACAAACCGAAGTATTGGATCGTATTCCTCGTGAACTATTCGATCATTTGTCTTGTGAACTTTTGAATGTCTTGTCTGATGAGCTGCTTGATAATTTCCCCAGTCATTGGCTGGGTAGCACAGAGAGCACCGTGGCATTCCACGCAGCGCCGTGACCTGCCCATGCTAGGTCGCCAGGCGTCTTTTCCATATCGAGGAAATGTGCTCACCTTTGGAGGAGACGATCCGACTGGCATTGCTATTTGCCGGTGGCTGGGTGTTCTTTTGCGTGTGCATGTGCTTTGTACTTTGTACGTCATTTGACAAAAGGTCGTTGACAAGGCGTGACGCCTTTTTGAAAAGACGCGGTGTAGTGACATGGACCGCAGAATTGATGGCAATCAATGCATGCAGTTTGATGCACGACTTTTCAAGTGAGCCGCGAAAAACATCGGAACGAAATGAACATATGTACGACCCGAGGAGAGAGAAAAAGACACTGACGCGTGATATTGGTTCGGGCCTTCCCTGTATAAGCTTGTCAATTTGAATAATGCACTGATGAAAACCCGGGGTGGGTGGAGCGTATCTATATATAACCAATTAATCGTTATTTGCATGATAGCCTGATTGGTGCAGGAGGATAAGGATCACATGCGGAGGACTCCAAAAGCCCCTGGATATATTGAGGTTTAGAAGTCGTCGGTAGCAGACCGTCGTTCGCCAATAAACATGCCTCGTTTCCATGGTCGAAAGGTTCTGAGCCCACGGAACTTGGAAACCATCGCCGGACTTAAACAAGCCGCTAGTTGTGTATGAAAACGCCTTTGATGCTGCCGTCCGCGCGCCATTTGTTCATGGGGCTGTCGGATGTCCAGTTTGTTATCACATGCCGCTCAGTGTGCCATCAATCGTCAGTAGTCGCTTAACAGGACAACCATCAGCATCATATACACCTACCGCATGCGAACGGAACGCCGACGGGTCACTTGCTTAGCTCAAATCCTAACCACCTAAAAGCCCACATGATCTGATGAAATTCAAAGGCCTTTATCCCAACGACAGGTGCACATTTCGTGGCCCATTACAAGCGTAACTTGTGAAGAGCTTTGACATTGATGACTTGAAACAGACATCTGAACGAATCTGTAACCACATGTAGCAGCACCAATTACAAACAATTGCTTGCGTGGCGTTCCTTTGCTTCGGAATCCTTATTCACGCACACACACACACACACACACACATGCACACGCTAACGCACATGCACGCGCACACACATGTGCTCGTGTACATATATATATATATATATATATATATATATATATATATATATACTCAATCATTCGAGCTCAAACATTTTAACTCCCGATAAACGACACTATGCTTAGGCTACCCAAGGTATATGCGACTAAGCCGGAAGGCTACGACAACCGATACCGAGCAAAATTTTAGGAACTCAGGCACCACGACTGTGAGATATCGAGTATTGCACGAACATCCCGTTGATTCAGTCTCTCGTGTCCTAACTCTCAATGCAATACACGGTCCTGCGCTAAGGGCTGTCCAAATCACAGCCGGCTAAGCCGAAAGGTTAGGTTGACTTTTATCTCATTTATGGTCAGAAAAACCATACCAGCCGCCATCAGTGCTTATCACGAGAAGAAAAATATTTATAAACCTGCAAAACTTGAACACTGTTGCTTAAACCAGATCTCGAAAGTATGTCCCGGCAACTGAAGTTCGATTTTTGTCCACACAAGAGCTTCAAACTAATGATGCCAAAAAAGCAGGAGGTCTTGTTTGTTTTTATAAAGGATCAAAAACTAATTTGATGTTCGAAAGCAAAAGAGACGGACAGAAGCTAGACTAAAAACGGGCTGTGCTTTTAAATAACATGAAGTTTAATGCCTCAGGTTCGCTATCTTCTCTTTGTCTTCGAATTAGTCCAAGTCCACTATCTTCAAATTGTCTACGGACCAACTTCACTAAGTGGTGTGTCTCAAATCTCTTGCGTCGCCCCCAAAACCAACGCCTTTACACGCATATAGAACGATGTTAGGCTTAAGGTGTATGTTGAAAACAACATTTTTTAAATTTCCAGTGACAATTTGACTCAGCGAAACCTGGTGCCAGCGGTATTTTGGTGTAAGTGTTGGTTTAATCCATGCAACTTGTTTGTTGCAAGGTATCATAGAAATTACCTGAATATATGTTTTTCAGCATTACTTGTTCCAATTTACCGAATATTTAACTGTTTTTATGCCGACAAAATTGATAATACGAACAATGCTCACATTTAAAGCATGTTGTTTACGTATTGAGCAGCGTTGCAGACGTCGTGCTGAAGACTTCTTTGACCATGGATAATAAGTGTTGAGTGCTGCATTTTTTGGTGACTGGCCGATTTTCATCTTACACTCTCTGTTCACCAAATGCGATATTTTCTACTGCGCTTACCACATATCGGGCGAGGCATCGCAGTTTGATCCAGCCGTATCACTATTTACGTACAGTAGTGGCCTGGTTCCATAAAACTTCTAAAAGTTATGTTAGCGCGGCGTTGCACTGCCGTGACAAGGCGGCCGCAGAATATACCGACGCGTCCGTACATTTCGCGCCTCGGCATGACAGCGACAAACACATAGGGTTTCTGGTGCCATCGGAGTCGACTCTTAGCACTGAAATAGCATACTGGCGTAGGAGGGCGGGGGGGGGGGGGGAGGGAGGTGCGCCACATGTAATGCGATCCAGGCCCTGTTGATGCTTCGCTTCAACAGACGGAAGTAAGGACCTGCGTGCCATTGCAATGGCATGGCAAGGTAGTCCTGGCAAAGCATTGCCAGGACAGGCTCCTGTAACAAGCCTCTCCGCGCTCAAACACTTTGACATGTGTTAGAAAAATGCAGCTGCCCTGTTTCGTCATAGTACACAAAGTCATCCAAGGAAGAAGGGAGTTCGAATTAAGATCTTTTATTCATGCTGTGACAGGTTGCGAACAGCCGATGTATATTTTCCGTTGTTTTCCATTCCTGGCTTTGATGGGTCTGTTTTTGTGATGGAATATCAAAACATCTGACAACTGGTCCGTCGCTTTGCAATACTTTCTTGCTTCTTGAATCCAATATGACACCCTTTTTGATACATTTACCTAAATCCTTATTTGTTCTTTCTTTACAAAAGTGGAATTAGTGTCCTCTGCTTACTACACAATCTGCGAACAAAGCGTTTTTGTGGTATTAATTTGGAAGTACGATATCACGAACGTTGTAAGGATGTGATTCTACGTCACGTGCTATTACAACATTGTAACGTAAAGGCGTCCATCAGTAGAACGACATCATGGGTACGCTTGCATTTACGATGGAAAATTTGTTCTGAGAATCACCATTTAGATCCTGTCGATCGTGATGACGTGCGCTATAAACGGCACTTCATCACTTTAAACATGTCATCTTCAGGGCGGAAACAAGAGCAAGACCACTTTTTCGACCTGTCCTAAGCAGCAGGACCGAAAACGCGTCACATTGCTCGGCACTAAGGATCTCGCCAATCACGAGATCATGCGAGATCGCTCAAAGTTCATCCATCGAGCTCTGCTTCCAGAGCATGAATCTTTGATCTTTGTTCCATCTTTGTTTGTGGCGCGAAAAAATAAAGACACATTCTGCGTTCAAACTTGACTGTCACTGCTTCCCGAGACCAGACGCCCGTCTCCCCTGTCGTCACTAGCCAAACCAAGAAAAAGGCATATTTGCGAGCCCGATGTGAACAGAAAGCGTCCTTTCCATCTATCTCCACCACGCGCACAAAAAAAGCTATTTCACTCAAGTGTGGAGGCATGCGGCGATTAAAGATACATGAAACATTGTTATCATACACTGTGAGTCACTGGCAGGACAACAAAAGGGATTGGATTCCACATTCTATGTTGTATATTCCTGCAATATCCGTATTACAAACTAATGCTGCCTGTCACTCAGGTTTGCGAGAAAAAAGCAGGTATATTACCGCACCCTGTCGTCGCCAGACTGCGTCACCCGTATGCCTTGGTGTCACCAGCAGATCCATAACTATCACTGGACAGCGTTACCAACAGGTGATGACGTCATCAGCAGGTGACTAACGTCATCAGCAGGTGACTGGCATCATCATCAGGTGTATAAGTTGCCACCGGAATGCGTTGGTAACAGGTGCTGACGTCATCAGCAGGTGCTGGCGTCTTCAGCAGGTGGTCAAGTTACCACCAGACTACGTCACAAGCACGCGCTGGCCCCATCAGCAGGCGTTTAGATCAGCAAAAGGCACTGACGTAATGAGCCGGCACTGGCCGCTGGCAGAATCAGCGAGTATACATATGTGCCCTCGGCAGTTGAGATAATCGTCGCCAGACGCTGACACCATCAGCAGGTTGTGACGTCATCGGCATTTGCTGATGTAATCCGCGGACATGGACATCTTCAACAGGGGCTGACGCCATCAACACACGCCGACCTAGCGCAGTTTTGTCGGCCGATGTCAGCGGCCCACAGCTGACGCGAGGATCAGCCGGCCGCTCTTGGCCCGGCCGAACGGAGCGGCGACCGCCGCCAGCGCCGCCGGCCAGTGGGAAGCGACGGAGCGGCGGCGGCGCTCGCCCGGCCACACAAACAGGCCACAGGGGCGCGGCACGTCCCGCGGCTGGACCGGCCGAATAGCCGCGACGTGCCGGACCGGCCGCTCGTCAGCGGATCCTGGCGCCACGCCAGATGCATATTGAATCCGGTGGTGGAGGCGGCGGCCTCAAGCGCGGCGCGGTGCCGCCAGAGGCCGCCCGCACTGCCGACGCGACGCAGGCGGAGCGTCGGCGTCGATGCTGGCGTGACGTCAGCGGCAGTCCGACGGAGCGCCGGCCGCACTTGCAGCGGCTCGAATCGATGGTGTAGTGAGAGGCGGCGCCGGCCGGCGGCGGCGGAGACGGCGCGCCGCGTCGCGGGCAACAGGTCGCGGGGTCGCGCTCCGCCGCCGCCGCCCGCCCGCCGTCGGCCGATCAGTTTAGACTGGCGTCGGCGCCGACAGGGGATAAACAAGGCGTTGGTGGCGGCTCGTCAGGCGCGGGCCGCCACGGTGGTCCCGACCGGTCATCAGACGCCGGCTCGGCCACGATCGAAGCCGCCGCGCCGGCGTGTCGGCCGGTACCACCCGCCCGGTCTGCAATTGGAGCCCCGCCGTCTCACTTTCGACAGGGTGACGGCGGCTGCGTGACCGGGCCGGTGACGGGGTGGCCCTCCGTCGCCTTTTGGTCCAAAATGTCCGCCTCCAGGGTCGTGTCCTCGGTCACGGTCGTGGCTAGCACGCGAGCCGCACCTGGCGACGTCCGACGCACGGATTCGGAAAGCCCCCTCCCGCGCGTCGAAGCGGCAGATAGCGGGGCTCACCGCTGACAAATCACGGACCTTCTTTCCTTTCCTGCTGACAAAGTGATCGGATCTCATGCCATGATAATCAATAAACACATGTGTAGATTAACATCGTCGCTGTTTTCCAGCTTTCTTTCTCTCGCCGCTATCTCTTTACCATATGCCCAACGCACATGGAACGAAGCGGGCGCCTCATGCTACCGCGCCTCCCGCACCGTGTCTCCTCCGCCCTCCGAGACGACGCCGCCGCTCTGCCCGACTCCGGACCTTTGCCGCCGCGACGGACGGGTGCCACCGCCCGCTCGATACCGAAACCGACCGTCTCGGCGAGCACCAGCCGCTGCCACGGACTCCAGCCGACTGATGGCGGGAGGTGTGGTGGACGCCGGACCGATGGTGGAAGGTGTGGCGGACGTCAGGTTGGTGATGGGAGGTGTGGCTGACGCCGGACTAATGTCAGGGGGTGTGACGGACATTGGACTGATGGTGGGAGGTGCGACGGATGTTGAACTGATGGCGGGGGGTGTGAAGGACGACGGACTGATGACGGGGGTTGCAACGGATGTCGGACTGATGGCGGGGATGTGACGGACGTTGGACTGATGGTGGGAGGTGTGGCTGACACCGGACTGATGGTGGGGATGCGGTGGGCTGATGGCGGGAGGTGTGGCGTACGGCTGGCCGGAGGTGGAGCCGGTCAAGAGGTGCGCTCCACAGACAAAAAGTCCCATAGTTAGGAAGGAGTACGGGTGCAGGATCATGTGAACCACGGATCCGGCAAACAACAGAGCCGTCCGTTCGGGGGAGGTTTGGATCCATTGACCGGCAGCCGAGGTGCCTAGAGGTGAAGCGGAACGCAGCCGAGTCCAGCTACCTTCAGAGCCCTACGGCAGAGTCGGCCCTGCAGCCTGAACACGCTCAGCTTGTCCCAAGCGCCCTCCATAATGCACGAGCACGCGTCATGATCGGCGCCCAGCCGCCGCGTCAAATTCGGCGCGCCAGGACCCGGCTCCGGGAGACTGATTGAGCGACGCCGGCTTCGATTGGTTGGCGCCGGCTAGCGCTCGCTTCGGCCGCCGGCTGCAGACATTAATCCGGCCGTCATCGGCCGCTTCCGCTGAATTCCACATGCGGTCGGGGCGGCGCGGCGGCCGGCGGGCGTGGCGGCGCTTTGCTTTCGGCCGGCGGTAAAACGGGCCCGCTGCAGATTGGGCCAACCGGCGGAATGCCAAGCGCTTGGCGATAGCTCCGGAACGCGGTTTACAAGCCAAGTGGAAATACCTGGGTGAGCGGAAGCCTCGCGCCTGCGGCACACGTTGCACACGGAGACGACGTATGACGTCACATTCAGTGGTATATCTGGAAGGCTTGCAAGGGTCGCATTCTGCGACATTCTAACTTAGTAAAGAGCGCGAAGGAAGGAAACTTTCCTCCTTTGAACACTGAACTGTTGCTCTGAAATGTTATTTTTTTCTAAAGGGCATGTCCCACGTTTGAGGACATTGAAGCAAACATCAGATATGAAGAAATAAACTCACTCATACGTATTGGTATAGTTTCCAGTGGAAAAAACTGCTCTGGACAACGCGATTTCTCTATTTAGTAAATACGCTCCCCATCACGTCATTGTTTGATTGCGTTACCGTACCTAACACAGCAATGATTGAGAGACAATTGACGTCCGTTATATCTGGAAATCGCGCTCACGAACGCCAGATCTGAACGACTCGACAATTAGATATGTCTTGGCC
The DNA here is from genome assembly GCF_011947565.3 of Pollicipes pollicipes. Taxonomy (NCBI): domain Eukaryota; kingdom Metazoa; phylum Arthropoda; class Thecostraca; order Pollicipedomorpha; family Pollicipedidae; genus Pollicipes; species Pollicipes pollicipes. The sequence goes on along the minus strand of NW_023596461.1, from coordinate 29,570,963 downwards.
TGAGTTCGCCGCATGACCATTGGAATGTCTTGATTTTCGTGGTATTATTATGATGCCATGGATGCCTGGGTGACCTTCAAATGGTCTGCACAAAGCGGTCTGCACATCTTCGCGGTCGTGTAGCTCGGAAACTAGAAGGGTTTCGGTCCTGAGAAGGGCAGGGTTGTGAGCTGCACTGAATGTGCTTCGAGATGGCTATTTCATTTCAAAACCGCATACAAATGCGTGAGATTCTCTTTAAATTTGGTTTTGTTGACAGCTGTCTCACTTTTATTTCATTATTTCATTTAAGGGCATTCCGCCAGATTTAAAAGAATTGTACAACACTTGGCGTCGCAGCACCTTGATCGCTTATAGAAACTATACGTTTACATATGTGTGCACATATATGTTATACCACTCAAAAGAAAACAGATGCGACCAGGGCGTGGTCAGCGGGAGAGGCGTTTTATTACGCCTTTATTGCGCCTTACGCCCCTTAAAATGTCTTTCTTAGAGGCGTTTTATCACGTTGTATTATTTATTTAAACCAAACCTACGTGCATAAGCGTTCCGGGTATATTCTCACATAAGCGCATGTGTCGCCATAGAATCTAGTGTTAATCTCGGCTGAAGGAAACGTGTTTTTGATGGGAGGCATCAGCTTTAAAAACGGATGCCGTACAGTTGATAAAATCCCTGCGAATGGCCACTAAAATAAGAATGGAATATTGACACTGAATGCCCGGGCATCCAGTTGAGTACACAGTTGATGTAGTTTCAGTTACTCAATTACATCGCTTCGGAGAGTTCACGCGTATGGATCCAGCTGTATCCATGAGCAATCCGAAATCAATAAACTTAGCATAACCAGTTTTGTTCTGACCCAAGCGCGCTTTAGCAATTCTCTCCAAAACAGGGGACTTAGACACGGCCAGCCTAAGTAAATATAGGTAATGAGTTTCGGTCTAAAAAATCTGACAAGCCCTTGGCTCAGCTCAAATCAAAATTGGTCGATGAAAAACCTAAGCTAAATTTTGAAAGCATGTGTGATAGCATTGCACCAAGGAACGACGCAATCGCCCATGCTCGTAAATACCACACTATGTATCCCATGAGAGAAGGGTGGCACCGCCAAAGTTTGTACGATATCGTTGGACACGTCGCATTCAGCGTTATGGCCCCGCCCAGAAAGCCGCATGGCTGCCATTCAGCGAACACGCATGAAATGTGCGAAGGTGACGATAGCAGTTTTGCTAGCTTTCTTCGTTAAATTGCGACTTAAAGCTCCACCTGAGGAAGAGCTGGAGCGTCAGTCGGTCAGTGAACCATAACGTTGTGTGGATCGTGGACCTTGTTGGTGGGTTGTAAGGCTCCTGGTCACCGTTTGCGCCCCAGCCGGGCAATGCTATACCAACAACATCACATTGTGTCAGTTAAGAACGAATGCGGATGCCAGGACTCACCGGAATTCTGAACTGAATGATAATGAACGGCACACAAGATTTGCCGGGAGCAAGACCCACCTGAACTAAGTTATTCGACGTGTGGTCGAAACGCACTGCTTATTGGGATATGCAAACGGATTTGAATTATGCTAATGTTGATCACAGCTGATTTGTCTTCTGTGAGCAGGAGCAATGGCTCAGCGTGAGCGATATCACGTGACCCACGTTTGCGATGACCGAAGGAAGGATGCTGGACCCGTCATCCGGCAGGGCGGAATACAAGTCCCGGGATGGGTCAGACGTTTTGTTTGACCGACGTAGAAAGGTCAGCTGGCAGCTAGCCAAAAGGGTCAACCTGGCCAGCCGGCGTAGCCATGTCGGGGCACTGTGCGACACGTAAGGTACTCCGCAGTTCTGTTTAACAAGAAGGCCAAAAGGGAGTTATCCCATGAACTTGATCGTGCACTTTTGGTGATTGGTTTAATGAGTGGGCACGCAGCATGCTTTGCTAAAAATGGCATGAAAATCATTCATGCAAAGTTTTTAAGCAAATATTTAAGAAGCCGAGAAGGAGTGAAACGACTGAAAAGTTTTTAAGGCAGCAAGCGATGGAACCGCGGTTAAGCATTGGAGCACATTGGGGTGTTTTGATACAAAATTCTTAATTAAACTTTGTTTCTAAAACCTGGCAACTTATTGGTTACCTTAAATAGATGCACATCGGAGCTGATGCGGCAAAGATGATATTTTTAGATGTTTTACACCACCACTCCTCCCCGATTTTGTATCACTTCATATACAATGACTTGCTGCGTTCATGTTAATTCGATAAAAATGTAGGTTATTAAAAACCTTTATGTTTTTAAATATTACTCTCCTTACATTATTTTCTTTCAACATAATTACCTTTGCTACCAGAAAACTAGCGCCAACCATTAAACTAGTCAGTCAGTTAGTAATTATTCGAGCAGCTGATGGCCAGCAGAGTACGCAATTTTTACTATCATGGTGATGTGGTTTAAAACAGACGCGGTGACATACGACATAATAATGTAATATGTGTAGTATGTAATAATATGTAATATAATAATAAGGCAACATGTAATATTATATCTATACACGTGCGTGCATTTGTGGTCAGCTGAACTAGCCGAACTAGTCAGAAGTGACCAGTCATGGTAAATTTACAATATCTGGTAGTAAAACTTAAACTGCCAACACGTTCTAAAATCAAAGCCACGTGAATTTGACAATGCAATAATCCAAGCAATAAACAATATTTAGATGAATCGTTTCAAAGAAACTAATAACTACGCAATAAAAATAGCGCAAAAACGTGGTGCGGTTAAGCAATCAACGACACAAATCGTTACGGCGTGCGTATGCGATAAATATGATAGGACATGATAGTCCGGAGAAGCGCACCTGTCATTTTTTTATGGCAAGTTTCTGCCTGAGTTCAAGAGGCAAATGGTGTTTGTCACTCGGCGAGAAAATCACATCTCTCTTTACCGGATTTTGAGAACAACTATTTGGCATGATCAGCGGCGCAAATATCGGAGTAGCTTAGTGGACCGCGGTTCAACGTCTGCTTTATCGGCATAGTGCCGTCCAATGTGCCGATAACGAAGCAAGTGTGAGATGGCAAGAATGATACACTTTGCTAAAGGCGGTACCTGAAATTTTGAGTGTGTACGGATAGTCAGAGTGTGGGTATTGGCCACAATATTGGAATGAGCATGCAGCATTCAAAGCTGGACAGTTTGAGGCTGCCGGCGACTTTTGGGCCACCCTAGCTCGCTTAACCGGAACATTCTGATACCCACAACGATTTCGCTGAATGATATTGCTTTATCATTTTATGCACGTGGAGTGCCGTGCAAAAAGTGCCCGGGAGCCCCTTCTTTCGTCGTGGCATTTTAAATGCCTTCGTTGAAAGATTGCTTCTGGTTCTTGGCAGATCATGATTATCGCGTACCATCGTGATTCTTCTTTGTTATTAAACGTCCTGCGTGTAAGTGAGCTTGGATTAAAAGTTGAATTGACCTTTGTTACATAATACTTCGCTGACATTAGCCCAGTCTTAATGGCACGTTTAAAGGGAGCACGCTATGTCTTCCTTGTCGAAAAAGCGTGGCCGTTGTTATGGGGACGCTGCTCGCCCGTCCATGCCGGGCCGAACAAAGCGAGCTGTCTAGGCCTGACCTCCTTTCCCGCCCGAGGGCTCGTTTGGAGGCTGAAAATTATTTCTTCAGCCGCGGAAGCGGGCGGCGCCATCTGCTGCGGGCCGTCCAAAGTTTGCAGCGTCTGATCTCTGTGACTAGCTACGATCTCGCGCGGCACGGCGTCAGGCCGCGTGACGGCCCAAGGCCGCCGGGAGTGACGCGCCGCGACCAGCCGAGGCGGCGGCGCGCCGACCGCCCGACGCGGCCCGCCCGATCCAGCCGCGCCACGCACGCCAGCGGGCCGCTGTTGTCCGCTGGGCGGCTAGAAAACGAACGATGACGCCCCAGGCTCTCCTTACCTCCGCCGTCAAAGGTCAGAGGTCGCCTGCGGATCGATGCCACCATATTTCTGGAGCGGCCGACCGGCGCGCCGCGGCCCTGTGATCTGTGATATCTCGCGGCGCAGATGGATTTCCAGACAGGGAAAGTGAGGGCTGGATACAGCCTGGGGAGTTCCAGTGCGTCGGGGAGGTGGGCGCGTCACGCCATCTCCCCAACTTTTGGAGAGCCTTCGCAGCCAGCGCTGAGGCCTTAGAAAAGGGGAAGAGGAACCAGAGAGTGATATGGAGAGGGAAAGAGGGAGGGAGAAGGGAAGGGTGGGGAGGAGCCAGGGAGAGGGATGGAGAAGGATAGAGAGGAGATGGGCAAATACTTGCATGATATGGCTCACATGGAAGTGGACGTGTGCATCTTACTATAGCGAAAGTTTAAGGCCTCTCATTCAATTAAGTAATTAAATTTGGAAACCTGCGTGCAATTTTGAGTAATGAACAGAAATTTCAGGTCCAAGATAAATCGATCCTTCATTTCTTGTACACACCCGTGGCCAGCCCAAAGCGAAATGCGCCCACGGCACGTAAAAAGACAGACTTTTTCTTAAGCAAGATCCATATTTTCTTGAATGTAGCAAATATATTTTATAGCAACTTATATTTCTATTTGTAAGAGACCTCATCACAAAATGTGGCTACTTTCACGCTTCCCGATGCCCCATGCCTAAGTATAACAGTTGCACGGAATAGGTTGGGGCTTACCACAGATTTCCGGGGATGCAGGGGTACCCAGCGCATACGTTGACTGCGAAGCTTTATCATATGCGTTCTAATCTACGAGAATCTATCTGTTTAGCTATATATCAGGTAACATTCAATTTGCTTAATCTGCGCAATGATTAAGCACCGTTTAACACAATAATCACGCTTCTGGACCAAGCTTTGTCGTTACCCGTTAGACGGAAGCTAGAATTGTTGGAAACGTCAGTGACATGAGCACCGGCGTTACCCAAAAATATCGGAAGCGGTGCCCTTCCCAGCACAGCCGCGGCCCCCACCGCCTGTGGCCATTTGTCATTCGTGGCTCTAAGGCCGAGGCGGTCTGCCGTCCAGCGCAGCCACCCATCGCACTGACGCGCGCCGGAAGTCGACGGACGCGCCGCATTTCCGGCCGGCAAAAGCGCCGGGGGCTAATATACGCCGCGGGACCGCTGGTCACAGGCTGAATGGAAATTAGCCGGCTAGGCGGGAGGGGGGGGGGGGGGGGGGTAGGGAGGGCGTCGCCGGATAACATGGCGTCGGCCGGCGCCGGCGGCCGGTCTGGGCAGCTAATTACGGAGAACGGCCGAGAACGACACCGGCAGCGGCGAGGAGCCGGCGCCCATGGGCGACAGGAAACGTCAGGCGGCCGGCGCGTGAATGTGCGCCGCCGGGCGGCGGGGGCAGCGGCGGCAAATGGCCCCGCGGGGGGTCACGGGAGCGCCGCCGCCATCGGACACGGATCAGCAGAGAAAGGCCGTCCAAACGCGGCCGGCAGACGAGCGATGTCCGACGCTGGTCTTCACGCGCGCTTGCTGTTCGCGATGGGTGCGACGCGAGTATGCTCTCTCTCACGCGGACATACCCCGTCCTGCGGCGGAGCATTCATCTGAAAAATCCCGGGATTTTGTGTCGACTTCAAACAGCAGTATTGCCTGGCCGCCTGTCAAATTTAAGATGTTTGGTTGTGTGGCAGCTTTCAAGGGCCGGATGATAAACGATGCTTTCATGGACGAGATGTGTCTTTAGTTAAGTGGCATCCAAATAACTACGGGATTGAGGAGCCTTTCTCCACAGACGACTAGACACATGCAGCGATTCCGTCCCACGCCGCCTGCTCGGATGCCGTGTGCCGACATCGTCATTCACAGAACCGAGCCGCTGATTCAAGCGACAATCGGTAGCGTAATCTTTCAGAGGAAAGTGAATTCTGATTACTTTGTGGTTACAGGTGACTTTAATATGATGTGAAACAAAATATTTGGCCGTCTCTGATGGCCCGCATTTGTACGATCAACTTAACATTTTGAAAACCTGAAACGTACAGTGTGTCAACATTAGCAGTAAATACAAAGACTGTTTTATTAGACTGAAGCTCTTAGTGGCTTCAAGTAAGCTAGGGACACGCTAAGACACTCCCTCGGCTCATTGTCCGACGTGGTATGTCTTTGTTGGTCCATTTGCATCAACGTCTTTTGCGTCTGACCTAATGTCGTAGGTGTGTATGTGTACGCGTTCGAAGAAATGATTTTCTTATTTCAGCAATTAAAAACAAAGCCTCAAGCTCAATCTGTCTTTATGTCAACAACTCAGACAATGTGTATTGTCATCAACCCAGTTAGGCTCGACGCGACCATCCACGCTTTCGAAGGGCTGATATCTTGGCATCCATGAACCCCGCCGCCATGAGATTTTCAGCAATAAGTAGCGCACCATACATAAACCATGGCTGACTATGCCAGTGGACTTTTGACAACCTAGGTGAACTGTTCATTTGCAGACACAAAAAGCTTCGATCTTATTTTTCTCTAGCTTGTGAGTTGCTGTTGCGGGACAGCCAAAGTGAGGGCAAAAGTCCCTGGTTGTTCACGGGTTAAACATTAAATCAGGTTGTCAACAAAACCAGGTGCGCTGTTTAAGAAAAATCTTAAGTGAGCTCCAGTGTATCCCGGGTTTTTCCTTACAAGGCCGGTCCTGCATACCACACGCATACTCGTTCACATTAACGCGTCAGTGACGGCGGAACCTCGGCTGAGATGGGGAACAAACATGGTTTTTATATTTCTCCTTCCGATGCAACGCCATGGTTAATGTTAAATGTTTCTAGGAGTTGGGGAGTTGGGGACAGCTGCCCCTACCCCCCCCCCCCCCCCCCGGCAATCCGCCACCCCCGAAAGACACGCGTTTGATGACAACAAAACATAGGTGGAGATCACTAAGCAAAGGAGTTTAGACAAAGCTATTGACAAGAGCATCTTTCACTACCAAAATGTGAAGCTGCATTTTCAAAGTTATTGGTTGAGAAGACAGCAGTACTCATTGCAAACGAAACTAAATAAGATAACAATGACTAGGTGCTCTTCAAAAGTGTGTCGACAGAGCAATGCGGCCTGAGTAACACGCACCTATTTCTTGGCACCACTGAATCTAGGCCCAGCGGTCAAGGACATGCCTGGAGGATGATGTGATTTGAAAGCGTGCCAAGGGACTTCAGCTCGGATGCACACTGCCAACGAGGAACATTTCCGAGTTAGCAAAGGAACTCAGCTTGCCTGACAGTTACGGTTTGAAATGCCCGCCCTGGTTGGAGGAACAGGGAAAGGACGCGCGAAGCCACCATCACTCCCACTTTAATGAACTTTGAAATTTGCCTTCCGGTGGTGAACAAAAATACATAGCTTACCAATGGGGCTTGCCTCGTTTTCTGGCACAATGCACCGCCGGCGGAGCCCACTATTTTTTTCATTTAAACGCTTACTATCCTTTTTATCACTAAAGTTGTCATTTGACGTACCACCAATAAACGCGCTGTCTGCCACGGCTGTGCCCACGCGCCCTTCACTACGGGCCCTCCCATTCCCTCTTCTGATCTCAATCTCTCAATTTGTCCGCGTCTCGCGCCACCCTCCAGCGCCGGGCGATAACGGTGACGGCAGATTAGAAGCGAAGCCGTCGCTGCGTGGGACCACCTGTCGCAGCCTGTCGCCGTGGGGAGCCAGGGCCGAGCGTGTGCCCCCGGTGGCGGTGCTTGGCCGGCTGCCCGCGGCCGCTGGCACGCCGCCCTGCCGACCGCCGGAGGCCGCCCCGGCGAGCACATGTTGGACCACGCAGGTCGTCTCGGCCCGGCTGCAGCGGCCCGGCATCGCGGGACCGGCCCTCTGCTGAGCCGCCAGCCTGCTTCCGATTCGGTGCACTGCAGGCTTTTAACTTTGCGCTCGGGAAAGCTTATTCGTCGTGTTTCGGGCCGCTCCATTCAGAGTTGGAACAGCGGGAATTTTGGAAAGTTTTGTTAATGCTCTGGTTTCTTCTATAAATTCACCATGCTGGATGCAGGCGCGCTACGTGCATTTGCTGGCAGTCGACATTTGATGATTTTGCTGATATCGACTTGCACATTCCAGTTCTATCAATATTTACTTGGTGTGATAAAATATACCTAGCGTCACAAGGAACGCACGTGGACGAACTGTTATCTCTCCTCCTTTGTCGGAATCGATAGACTATACCGCAACGCAGGAAACACTGCGGTACAGCATACCACCGCAGGTATTCCGGAGCCGCATCAAATGCGGAAACCGAGAACACTCGCCCCTCCCCCGCTCCCTCCCTTTGCGCCCCAGTCAGTTGCCTGGGTCCCAGCACACGCACTGATAAAGCTGTACATCGCGTTGGTTCTGGGTCTGACAGCCTGATGAGTCTCTGTTTATCTTACCTGAGCGCCTGTTTGCCGGGCTGCGCCGCCGCGTGAGCGGCAGCGCATTCCCCACCATCCGCGAGACGGCAACAGGAATGTCCTAGTCATGGGCCCGGTGCCTGGCCTGCACCCACGTGGGCTGCGAACCCGCTGACATTTTGGTCGGCTGATGACGTCATGGTGCGAAGGTCTCTTATTCGTCAGGCCGTCTGGCTCTCCAATTCGGGCAGATGGGCTCTGGGGTTCGGCCGCACTCGACACTGCATACCAGCGCGGCGGCGGGTGGGCGCGGCTCATGGACGTGCCAAAGATAGAGCCGCCTTCGCAAACTTTTATAAAACGGTCTTAGCACCGTACTTTAAGCTTGCGAGCATATCCATAGAGATTGACAGCGCAACGCTCTCTCTCTCTCTCTCTCTCTCTCTCTCTCTCTCCTCTCTCTCCTCTCTCTCTCTCTCTCTCTCTCCTCTCTCTCTCTCTCATCTCTCTCGTCTCTCTCTCTCTCTCTCTCTCTCTCTCTCTCTCTCTCCTCTCTCTCTATTCTCTCCATCTCTCCCCTCTCGGGTGCTCCTCTCTCTCCATCATCTCTCTCTCTCTCTCTCCTCCTCTCCTCTCTCTCTCTTCTCTTCTCTCTCTCTCTTTCTTCTCTCTTCTCTCTCTCTCTCTCTCTCTCTCTATCTCTCTTCTCTTCTCTCTCTCTTCTTTCTCTCTCTCTCTCTCTCTCTTCTCTCCTCTCTTCTCTTCTCTCTCTCTCTTCTCTCTCTCTCTCTCTCTCTTCTCTCTCTCTCTCTCTCTCTTCTCATTCTCTCTCTCTCTATTTCTCTCTCTCTATTCCTATCTCTCTCTCTCTCTCTCTCTCTCTCTCTCTCTTCTCTCTCTCTCTATCTCTCTCTCTCTCTCTCTCTCTCTCTTCTCTCTCTCTCTCTTCTTCTCTTCTCTCTCTCTCTCTCTCTCTCTATCTCTCTCTCAGAAATTGGCTTCATTTGATGCAATGATCCCATACAATGTACTAAACTAGATACAATATTGTCCCAGACTTATGGTGTTGCATACATAATGCGCTACTCCATGGGTTTGAACGCTTGCAGTCGGAGCGACGACACTGTGGGGGACATGGGGGTGCATCCCCGGGGGACATAGGGGTGCATCCCCGACAACTTTCAAAACTAGGGGCCTGTGTCTCACAACTTCAGAGCGAGTCGGATGCATATATGCGCGATCTGGTGAAGCGAGTGAGAGCACACAATATCACACAGCGTGATGAACGTATTCCACACGACTTGTACAGCGCCGTGACCGTAGCAAAGCAAACGCACGGGGTTAACCCTTTCATTTTGCCGAAAGCCGCATTCCAGACAAATGCGGACCGTTGCAATCGGCGTGCGTGCGAGGACATACAGTTGCCGTATGTAGTAAATTGCTACAGCCTTTTTGGCACAACAAGTCAGAAGCTTTTAACGTGTTAAGTGAAGAAAAAGAAACCCCCACTGACCCAGTAACCCCCTCCCTTCAGTCTCAGCTGTTTCAGCCTCGTCTTGTATCGCAGCCAACTCGTTTCACATCTTTTGTTGTTCGCCATTTTAGCGCAAAAAACTTGAATCCAAGGAAAAGTTAAAATGTTTGGGGCAGGCCAGGGGGTCCATATTTTGGGATCAGACTTGTCGTTGAGGTTTTTCCAGCCAAAATTCCTCAAAAAGGCTGTGCCACTATGGTTAAGTGGTCATAGAGACGATGTATCGCGGTCCTGCTGCGAACGCCGATAACCAGGACTATGAATGTACTACGGAGAAAGCGCTAAAACCTCTCGCTTTGCAGGCATGCCGCAGGCAGGTCAAATCAAATGTGTTCCCGCTTAAAGGGAGTGCTCCACATTCGCATAGGGTTTTCAACTGAAATGGCAATCTTGAAAATCTTTTGGTGCAATTTACAGACCCGTCCTTATCAAGACCAAAACCCCTCTAGTCTTTGGGCTACGCGCTCGCGAAGATTGCAGACATTTTGGGGGACCATTTCAAGGTCACTCAGGCAGCCATGATGCCATGATAATGTCATTCAGATTCTGCCACTTGATTGGCCATGCGGCGATCAAGGCCAAGAAAAGATAATTGACAATTCGTGCATATCTGACATTCAAATGTTCGTGAGCACAATTTCCAGACGTAACTGCCGTCAATTGGCTCTTAATCAGTGATGTGCAACGAGAGATGACGATACCAAACAGTGACGTATTGAGAGGTATAGAGAAACTGCGTGGTTTAGGGCAGGTTTTTCCACTTAAAAGAACACCAAGAGTTATAAGTGAGCTTATTTCATCATATCTGATGCCTGCTTTACTATCTTTAAATATGAACCAATGCCTTTAAAGGTGTCGAGGTAAGATGGTCGTTCATAAAAAGAGAAGTGGACATCGATTAATTGTGAGTGAGTGCGCTGATTATCTGCGACAGGATCCGCAAATGTGAGCCTAGACGTGTGTCCTAGACGTCAACCAACCAACGACGCAAATCCTAAGTTCAAGCTTTCTCATTATTGCGGCCCGATTTTCCAAACTTGCGTACTCAACTTTCTAACTTGCAGTCTAGTAACGCTGTGGTAAAAGTGCAGCATATTGTCGATCGCTCGGAATATTTGAATCCTTTTTTCCTATTTGTCCTTTATTGTAGCTGGATCTTCACCGAATCATGGAAGCAAGGCTTTTCGTAAAGTGGTGCGACTATCGACGGCAATAAGAACCGCATTCCACCAGTACACAAAACTCGTGTTTCCTTACACAGCCAGCGAATATTTGTGGGCATAAAAGAAACAACAAACTTTATACATAATAGCAAACTTTTATATAAACAACAATGTATATATAACAAACAAACAAAAAATGTAACAACCTTTTTGAGTCATATCAAACGCTCCAGTTTGGAAAATTAAGCCAAGACGGTCCAGACTACGTGGTTGACAAAGGGCCCAGTTTCATAAACAGAAATACCGATTGACGCACTTCTTAACTGTATGGTGTGTGAGCCGGAAACGAGTCAACCTCACTTCATCTCTTGGTGCTGAAGTAATTCAAAAATAGAAAGCGCCCGTGTCACTAAGCTGTTTTAAGTCTATCAGTCCATACGACGCCAACCAAAAGTACTTAGATCGTACCTTCGGGTTGTGGAACTAGGCCAAGATCAGCCATGTCGAGCCCTTTCTTCGTCACTCACAGCCAAAAAGGCACGCCGCCGCCCATCGATACCGCACTCATGCATCTGACATATTGCATTAATCTCGCAGCTTACAGACATGTTGGTGCCATTACATCTCCAAGAGTAATTGCAAGAATGATCAACTTAGATACAAAAAGAGTGGTAGCCGTTGGCACGTTCGTCTGCGTTGTCATGCATCCAACTCACGTTTATTTGATTCTTCCATCTTGCATTCGTGATCTCATTTTCCGCAGGCTCAGTCTGTCAGACTATCGTCCTTCATCGCTCCGTTAAGTTCCCGCTACGTTGGTTTGAAGGGGGAGGGGGCACATGACCATTTGTCCTTACGCGGAAGTCCCGGAGGTCAGGCACTGCGTCAGGCGCCAGGATGCATCAGGCATCAGGCGCAACGGACCAGGATGCGGCGCCTGACTGCCAACACTTGTTCCCTTAACTAGGGTCGCTGGGGAGGGGAGGGAGTTACAAACGTGCGACTGACCTTGGGGGGCTCTCCTCCGCATGGCGAGGGGGGTCTCAGGCGCTCGAGCGCGCCGACCATCGGCTGACCTGGCCCACCGCCGTGGGTTCGGCTCGCATGCTCGGTTCATCGCTGATCAGAGAGCCTCCATTCTATCAGAGCAAACAACCTGAATAAACAGTCGGAAATGAGTGGGGCTTATGAGTCTGCCGAGCCTCGGACCAGCTGCCTCTGTGGCCACCACGCTGCTGGCTCGAAAACAGCCCTGAGACGGACGCTAACGATTCTGGATGTTTCATCAACACAAACATACCGGTCACTTAGTATTGCACATTAGTGAGTCATGCTTACAAGGTCACTTATTTCTGGCTTAAGTTCCAGTTGAACCTTTCACTTTAGGGAGCGTCATTCAGGGCGAGCGCAGTTTCCACCATCAGCGACCGTCGTAATAATGACCGATGCATCAAAAACATGTTTTCCCTTTAGGCGGGGTGTCATCGTCCAGTAGCCATCACAGTCAAAGCGAGGAAAAACACGAATCAATGCGGGAATTGCCAACTCGCACTTGGCTGCGAAACAGCCGCATTGACCGGGTCACTACTCTTCACCGTGATGACGGCTCACGTTCAGCTGCACCGTCAGAGACGGTGGTCCGGCTGGGCACACCGCTGCGAAACAGCCGCATTGACCGGGTCACTTCTCTTCACCGTAATGACGGCTCGCGCTCAGCTGCACCATCAGAGACGGTGGTCCGGCTGGACACACGACGAGAGTAACAACGCCCACACACAGCCTCAACGCCTGCGAGCGGAAGTGAAGAGCGGTCTCACTGGCGAACTGCGGCAGTCTGGTGTTCAGTCATCCTTTAAAACGCGCACACTCAAGCCCCTACCGAGCGTGAGAGCGCATTAACGCCGCCGCAGCCGGCGGCAAAGTCATCGCACCAATAGTCGGTACCCCTTCGTCCCTTCCCGTAGGTCACGTGACGCCGTGGGCCGTCGGGCGCGGGCCGGCCCGGCGAACACTTGCACAGGACGTCCCTCTGCCCGCCGCCGGTCAGGGCGCAATCAGGTGCTCGGAACAGCGAGCGCTCAGGTGTGAGCCGGTCAGGTTCGCTATCGATTACGGGATTCGGCCTCACCATGAGCTCCGCGACCTCTGCCCGCTACGGCCCCGCTTTCATGAGCCCCGCGGCCTCTTCCCGTTACGGCCCCGTCTCCCCTGAACCCCGCGGCCTCCGCCCGCCATAACCCCGCTCCCACAAGTTTCGCGGCCTCCTCCACCCGCTATGGCCTCGCTCCCGTGAGTCCCGCAGCCTCCGTCCGCCACGGTCCCATGAACCCCGCGGCCTCCACCCGGCACGGTCCCATCAGCCCCGCAGACTCCGCCCGCCACGACCCCGCTCCCATGAGCCCCGCGGCCTCCACCCGGCACGGTCCCATCAGCCCCGCAGACTCCGCCCGCCACGGCCCCGCTCCCATGAGCCCCGCGGCCTCCACCCGTCATGGCCCCGCTCCCGTGAGCTCGCAGCCTCCGCCCACCAAGGCCCGCCCCCGGCCAACAGACACACTGGGGGACTCCGCGGCCGTGCATTGGGAGCTAGCCGTTGTCATGGTTGGGGTGACTCTAGCAAACGTGTACCGGGATAGCGGCATGATCCATGGAAGCCGATGCCCACTAAACACGTGGCGATCACTTGCCGGCTGCTCCTTGGCGTCTGTTGTACTTATCCCAGTTAGTCCTACGCATTTTATCCCATACTCCTCCCAGGCCTTCTACGCTTCGGGCGCCGGCCAGTGTCTGCGAAGAGTGCGGCGGCCGGCCCTGCCGCGCGGGTAACGACCACACCGCGGCATAAAGGGATGCCGGCCAGCCCGTGGGAACCTGGCGCCGGCGCCGACGGCCGCTGTTGACATTGCTATCGGCCAGCGGTGGATTATTGGCGGCTGCATAGGTCGGAGGCCTGGTTGGCCCTCCAGCGGCGCCGCGCCGAGGCGACCTGGCGTAGGCGCGCCGAGGAGAGTACCACTGCAGCTTGTCCGGACATATATCGGACAGATTCTAAGGCAAAGCACATTTTGGAGTCTCCTGTCATTATTCCCATCAAGTCTCAACCGGCAGCCATCGAGCCTGCTCTGAATCTGTATAAATGAATGCTTCAGGCGATTCGGTGGACATGTCTCCAGACGCAAATGTTGAGCAGCAATTGTTCATGTGGATTGCTGCTGTTGAAGCGTTGGCACTCCATCCAGCAATTCCGCGAGCATCCGGACCTTTCCTCAGAAGAGGAGAGTTCGGCTCAAATATCCCCTGCGGGCAAGCGGGCTTGAGCAGACGTTGAGCCATTGCGCACCAGACGTGCTACCCAGCACGAACATCCTACTCAACAAAAAACCCAGCCCAGCAGGATCCCCAACAACTCCACCATGGCACCCCTGCTGCAGAGTCAGCCCTGCAACGACAGCACCTCATTCGATACAACTGCCCCATAAATTGGAACCACGCCTGAAGCAGGATCATCACACCCAGCAGGATCATCACACCCAACAGGACCATCACATCCAGCAGGATTTCTCCACACAGTGGCTTTAGCCCACCAACGTCACCATCCTGCCCCACATGACAGGACGGTCTCGGTGAGGGGAACAAGCCGATCAGCCGGCCCACCTCCCGAACCGACCCCCAGCAGGCCCGCCGGCCGGGTGCCAGGGCTGGTCGAGCGGTGTCGGCGAGCGTGCGAACCTCAGCATGAGTGACGTGATGGGACCGGGCCGGCTCCCACGCCGTTACGCCACAGCCCCGTCTCAGCGGGCGGGTGGACGAGCTTGGAGGCGGAAAAGCGCTGCTCAGTGTCCGGGGCGGGTGGACGAGCTTGGAGGCGGAAAAGCGCTGCTCAGTGTCCGGGGCGGGTGGGCGTGGAGGTCGAGCAGCTCTGCTCAGTGACCGAAGCGGGTGGGCGTGGAGGTCGAGCAGCTCTGCTCAGTGACCGAAGCGGGTGGGCGTGGAGGTCGAGCAGCTCTGCTCAGTGGTGGGCGGAGCTTGCAGGTCGTGGGAAACATAACCGGGCACAATGGCATTATTAGTCCCAATGTGGACCATAGGGAAGCATGGCATTGGCTCGCAGAACGTCTGTGGTGACAGAGCACGGTGTTAGCGATGACAGACCTTGCAAGCCACCGTGGCACTAACGTGACTCCTGCAAACCGTCCGGCCAGTGCCCCGGTGGTCCGCGCT
The DNA here is from genome assembly GCF_011947565.3 of Pollicipes pollicipes. Classification (NCBI taxonomy): domain Eukaryota; kingdom Metazoa; phylum Arthropoda; class Thecostraca; order Pollicipedomorpha; family Pollicipedidae; genus Pollicipes; species Pollicipes pollicipes. The sequence continues at coordinate 29,555,689 of NW_023596461.1, read as the reverse complement.
GATGCAAAATCACGCCTCGACACGAGCAGCAACACCTCGACACGACAGCTTGCCTCAGCGGAATACATGGCTTGGAGTGGGCCTTGTAAACATCGTATACGTGGCGCTCTGCATGCAAACGATCAGAAGCAACGCAGGCTGCTATTGCGAGCGCCGGCAATAATCAGCACTTGATGACCGGCCAAAGCCTGCCAGTCGGCTTATCTCGGGCTTATCTATGCCAGCCGGACGGGACGCAATTAGAGAAGTCGTGGAATCGGGCAATACGCACGACAGTCGACGCGATCGATATCCGCGTTATTGTGCTGCCGAGCATGGATGTCCGAGCCGGTGCGTCAGGCGACGAAACATCGCGCTGATATGCGGGGTGCCTGACGGCCGGCAGCCGTCTGCGGCTCCGCTTGGTCGATAGCGCCCAGCCGCCGGGGGCTCGCGCCGTCGAGAAACCAAGCTGATTGGGTGGGAATGAGGGGCACGCTTCGATCAGCGGTGCCGGTGATTAGTTACAATCAGCTGATGCGGTCGGACCGGCGGCGTTCCACGCCAGAGCGCCAGCGCCGTGGGGCACGCCGGCCTGTCGTCATCCCGCAACGATGCAGTCGACGCTTTGTCTCGACTTGGCCGGGAGAAGTGGCGAGAGTTTGTGGTCGGGCGGCAGCGCGGTGGATTGGATTAGTAGTTGCAGCAGCGCAAGTGGTTAGCGGCGGTGGCCCATGCACGGGGGACAACAGCAGTCCAGGGGCTCGGAGAAAACCCAGACAACACTGAGGAGACAGCTTCTCCACAGCGACAGCCTGCCGTCACAATTGTGAAGAACCTTCCGAGACGTGCCTGTCCCATATGACAGTTGAACACCGGACGGACCCCATGGAGTTGTTTCTGAATGCATTTACCGAGGACTGGTACCAATTTTTCGATGTATCGCACATCGCAACGTAACCGATTTTGGCTTAGCAAGTTATCATTCCTTGGAGAACCAGCTCTTTCATATGAGACAGCTGCATGGTCAGAGCCGTCATGGCCAGATAAACAGAACTGAGCGATACTCTTTGAAACATGCTCTCGATCAACGAAGACTCAACAAAAGCACAATTCATGGTTGGTCTCAATAGCACTGGTCATTTTTTCACCCGTGCAGCAATATGTTTTCTTAAAAATATTCGAGTTTCCATATTTCATACGTCACAGCACCAAAGTAGGGCCGATCGGCATGCTACAAGAGAGGTCGCCCCTCTGAGCTTAAATCCCGGCGGCCGGCGTCCGCCTCGGCTTCCCTCCTCGGCCATGTCCGAACGCTGAACAGTTCCACTTGATTAACACCACGCTGCTGAGGCCACTCTCCGCCGTGGCCAAACTCGAACGGAGCCGGTCGCCGGTGGCGGGCGCGCGCGCGTCGGCGCAGACTCTGCTGCACGTGACGCAACTGACAACAGCCGGCGGCACAGACAGAACGCAGCCAGCGTGGGCATCGGCCGGGCAGCAATGCATACTGTATGAACGGTGGGCGCGGGCGGCAGGGCAGGAGGAGAGTGCTGACAGCGCCAGGGCGCGGCCCGGAGGCGACGATGACGGGCTGGGGTGGGCTGTGGCCGGGCAGAGGCACGCAGGACTGGCACACGCCGTGGAGATGGGGGAGACAGCAGGCTGATGGTGGACTCCCTCACGCCGTTGACAGCGGACTCTACTTGTCTCACATCGTTGAGACAGCAGACACACACACACACACACACTCACTCTCTCTCTCTCTCTCGTTCTCTCTCTCTCTCTCTCTCTCTCTCTCTCTCTCTCTCTCTCTCTCTCTCTCTCTCTCTCTCTCTCTCTCTCTCTCTCTCTCTCTCTCTCTCTCTCTCTCTCTCTCTCTCTCTCTCTCTCTCTCTCTCTCCTCTCTCTCTCTCTCTCTCTCTCTCTCTCTCTCTCTCTACTCTCTCTCTCTCTCTCTCCTCTCTCTCTCTCTCTCTCTCTCTCTCTCTCTCTCCGTCTCGTATCACTGACAGTGCACTCTGTCGCGCATCGCACACAGGGAGCGCTCAACAAGCGACACAACAGAGGAGAATCATCTGGGGTGCGTACTCTGCACTGAGGGGCGCTAATATCGAGTGTGGAGTGTAAAGGTTAAGAGGTTCACGCACTTCGTGCTGGTAGATGAAATGGAAATGACCCTGACGATGAACCATATTTCATTAAGCTGGATCAAATGGCATCACCGCGCGGGCGGACATGATGTGGATTGACGCTCACTGGTCGTTTTCTGCAAGAGTATGTCGGATTGTCATTGGGTTGCGATCTGACTGAGCTACGACGTTTGTTTCCGCTCAGTAAACTAAGCATCTATTGAGATTGCTTGGAGAAATATTCTCTATTTAACCGGTCAGCACTGGCCAGCAGAACATCAGAGCACTTGGCTTCCCAATCCTTACCAACGCTTGCAGTTTTATGTTCTAACAACTCAGCGCTAGCCATTGGCGAATAGCCGGCATCAGTACTGGATGCGTCCTTATGCCATAAGGCCTAGCACAAGGACAAGGCGAGTCACTTAATGTTTTTTTAAGATATTTGCCATATGATCCAATTATGAACAGATCCTCCGCCTAAGGAAACGAGAGACAGGAGCGCAACACATTGGCAACGCCGTTACCAGTCCGCACATGATCATCAGCATATTTTATGTTACCACCACGTGACGCATCCCGGTGTTCTATACAGCAGTCATCCAGCCACAGCCCGCAGAAGCGGGGCACCCACTAGGCGCCTGCGACGAGCCTAAAAGAATGTCGGACCACGGGACAGGCAGCCGAGAAATGGTCGCTTTTTGTTGGCACTTGCACCCGCCTGCACTTGGCGAGCAGAGGTGGCTCGATGACGAGTGGTTCACGGAGGTCAAGCCCCCCCCCCCCCCTTCCATCAGCAGCCTCCTATACCCTTAGCAGTCCCCTACCAGCCCCACCGCGGCCGGCCGGATGACGGTGACAGGAAGAACCGCGTTGGCAAGTGCAGCTGATGACTCCGCAGCTATACCAATCCTCTGGCGGGAAAAAGGGAGGACACGCGGGGTGAAGCTGGACTGGGGTACCGTGGAAGTCGCGGAGCAAGCAGTCGATGGAACAAGGGAGGACACGCGGGGTGAAGCTGGACTGGGGCACCGTAGAAGTCGCGGAGCAGGCAGTCGATGGCTGCCACAGTCGCGACCAGTGGTGACCGGCACAGGATCTCAGTCACAGATGGCGGACAATTCAACAAAGGAGAGCTCCGCAGACACTGACATAGAATGACGGAAGCACGGAAGCACGGCATAACAAGCGCGGAAGGGACAACCCCGCCTGATCACTCCAGCGAGACAACACTCGGTGTGCTGAAGTCATAGGGGACGCAGACACGGCTCCGAACGCCCAGGGCTATAGAGACAGCCACCTCGGTCATCCGCCACCGGGCCACCCTCAGGCCTGTCTAAATATACCAGCCAGAGCTGCTGTGTTGCACAGCCGGTCCAGGCCTCTGCAAAGTGCGGTCGACGAGCCCAGCAACAAGGTGGGGTCACGAGGCCAACGGGCATACCACGCAGTCATGCGACCTTCCCGGAAGAGGGCGACCTGCCAGGTTCATACGGACAGGAAAATCCGGCGCCGCTGTCCGCAGGGTCACGTCCGAAACAGTCGGGCCGCCTGAAGTCGCCGACGCGCGTTTACCCGAAACGAGTGATTAAATTCCAGCCTCTCAGCTGGTCCAAATTATCACGTGCAAGCGGTGGATACTGCGGACGAACTGCCGCAGCAGGCGAATGGCTTTCACTCGGACAGTCTCAGCCGCGCCAGCAGGTGATATCGTGATTAGTTGTTATCCAATACGGACAAAAAAGCCCTGTGAAGAACTAATGAAAGCAGCAATTCAGGACCGTGGACGTGTTTGGCAGTAGACTCGGCCCGAGCTGCAATAACTTATTTGCTGACCAATAGTAGAACAGCCCCTCTCATATTGCAAACGGTCTACGCAAAGCCCAAAAATAACACTTTTTGTCCAATCGGATTTAAGTACAAAGTTGAGCCGGGTGTGTCAGAGTTTCGGTCTCCGATGCGGTCCAGCATGCACCCTCGATCTCATTTACTTCCTCTCACAGCTGGAATCACTGATTGAGGTTGTTCACCCCAGCATTAGGATATGCACCAACGCACGTGACTGTTAAAGCGATGTGTTTCGTCACACCCTGGTAGAGCCGGAGCCGGTGAACGTCTCCACGTTAGGAACGGAACCCATATATATATATATATATATATATATATATATATACATCCAAAAACATCGTCCCACTCTGCATTGGGTCACTCACAGCACAGCGAACCCGGGTGGGGCTTGTGTAAGCCACGGCCCACGCCGAGCCCAAGACGGGCTGATCTGCAAGAGGCCGTACTCCGCTCACTCCACGCAGCCCCCGGCTGGGCGTGGCCGTGGGGAGGCATGCTCCGCAGTGTACTTATTGGTTCAGTTCCGTCGCTCCGGACGCAAGGTCAGTGATCCGACCAGTACGCGGACAGTACAGTCAGGAGCGGGCACGGGGCGAACGTGATGTGTGTTGACGCAGGACAATGGACGTGCACTTTGGTGGGTAATGTAGTTTGAATGACAACTCATATAGTTTGCTGGGCAGACGGCGTCTCTTGGTTTTGAGTGAGCTTTAAAGCAAGTATCGGTTTTGAGCAAGTTTGAAGCAAGTCCTGGCTTTAGCAAGTCAAGGGCAAATTTTGAACGGAAGGTCGGGCTACTGAACTTGCGGATTCACGTGATGTCTTGCAGTTCTTTTCACATGTTGTTGTACAAAGCTGTTTTGCTTCATTGCTGCTTTCTAGCAATGCAAGTGTCTGTCTATCTCAGAGTTGACACATGATATTTGCAGGAATGACTCACTCAGGAATGAATGTAGCCTCTGCATATTGCGTCATCGACGTTATATTCGTCAAACATACCTGTTTCCATTCGGAGTATGAGCGAAAAAAATGTTCCCGCCGCCTCCACACACCCAAAAAAGGAAAGATGTTTAGAGAATCCTGTCTTTTGCCCCAAAAGGATTTCATGAGGCTTCGCATACGCTGCGCGCATATCTTGTTATTGCGTTTTTCCGCAGAAAGACTCATATATTCGCATACTTTTCGTGTTTAATACCTACACAAATAGCAGGTTCACCTGAAACAAGTCATTTTTACTCCTCACATGACCCAGTTTGTAATTTTATGTTTCACATGACCTAAAACACATAACCCATCAAGCGTGAAGTCGGAGGTTCGTCCTGGGATTGGTGAGACGTCTTTTAGCTGCTGCTCGATGTTTTTTCGTGGCTGTAGCTTCTGTCATTGCGCTGTCATACAGGCCTATACTAACTCTATGGCGTGAAGGATTGGTGAACATCTTGGCCATCTTTGGAATGCTTAACAGATATTTATCGGGGTGGAGACGGCTGCAGATAACGTGACAGGATGCGCGCGCCCCGTGCGGCCTCAGAGCGGACGTTGAGAGCCGCCGTACGGTCGTTCCTGCCTCATTCTCGTCATGTTCCGCATCATGAAACCCAGACAAGGCAAATGTTGAGCTTCATGACTCCTCGATCTGGTTGAGGGCATAAGCTTTTCACCCTTTGAGATGGAATGCTGACATTTCTGCGGAGGAAACTAGGTGAAAACGATGAATTTTCTCCAAATAACATGTGCCCCAATGGGCACGAGAACCAAAGTGTTCTGGATTGGGCTGGGTGCGTCCGTGCCCCAATGACCGATATTCTACATTAAGTCTAGGTTCTAGTGCAGACATAAATTAATCAAAATGTTTCTAAGCCGCTCTCTCCCGTGATGCTGGCCAATTCAATTTGACAAGACATGGCCTAGTATCCTTGTATGTTCTGTGTTTGGCACGCATGTCCATTTTCGGTCCCGTCCGGCAGCTAGTTCCAATCGAGTCAGGCATAACGCTAACAATGAAGGGCCATTAGGGACCACTGCAAATGGTAATCTACCGCACGACTAGCGCCACCCGCCGACCTAATCGGACGCCGGGGCGACGGACCACTACCGCCTGTAAACAAATGCCACCGGACATGATACAGGCTGGTAACGAAGAAGAGGGGAGGCGGGGAGGGGAAGAGGCAGTTGTCCGTGATCGGAGCGCCTTGAGCTGTCCCTGGGCGGCGAGGATACTTTCTGATGCATGCCAATCCATAAGCACAATGGCACTCCGCACTGGACACCTGTAATAGGTAAAACCCCTCGAGCGCTCGTGGAGCGGCGAAGAGTGACGGGGGCGGGCCCGTGAGGCTACCGGACCCCGCTGGCCGACTGACCTGTTCTCGGCGGCCGGGCGCGACAGCTAGCGCGGCCTCCATCCTGACATCGCACACACGTCCGTCGCAGGAGCACTGAGCGCTGCTTGGCCGCTCCGTCGGCATTCGATCCGCGACGACCGGTACCGCCCGCCCCGACGCCGCTGGCACGCCGCCCAGCGGCCATCGTGCGCACTGCGACTATGCTTGGCCGCCGCACGGAGGGCGCGGCGCCACTGGGCGGCGGCAGAACGTCGTTTGCTGCGACACGGAGCTCGGGGGACGACGCCTACCGCCCGAGGCGGGAAACAGAGCGATCACGTGGGGTGTGACAGGCTGGGAATCAGACGGCACCCCAACTGAGGCTTTGACTGCTTGTGCCCCAGACCCTGTCGTGACAGGTTAGCCTGGTAGCACCGCATTTGATAGATGCAAGGTCTCCATGTACCGGTAGCCTACATCATTGAAGCAGCCAGCACTTCACTCAAGACGGGATCACATTTGCACGTTAGGAGCCTATTTTGATAAGGGTATCCAATGTGTCGCTACAGGAGCCCTTCTTTCGGATTCGTGGCATCTTTTTGGGCTCGTATTTCCACGTTGACGTCTCACGGCCCCATTTTTGATTTCTTTAGAAGCCCGATAGGCCACTCAGACTGCCATTAAGTACTGGACCTTTGGCCCCAAAGAGGTCCCGCCACCTCCGGGGGGTGGGGCATGGGTCTAGAAGCTCCCTCCCTTGGTTTCCCACCGGTCTATGCTGAATCAGGACTGGCCGTCCTGGGATGGTCCAAGGACACTGGCCTGGGATGGTCCTGACACTGGCCTGGGATGGTCCTGACACTGGCCTGGGATGGTCCTGACACTGGCCTGGGATGGTCCTGACACTGGCCTGGGATGGTCCTGACACTGGCCTGGGATGGTCCTGACTACTGGCCTGGGATGGTCCTGACACTGGCCTGGGATGGGTCCTGACA
>NW_023596461.1:29532069-29547414 GCF_011947565.3 Pollicipes pollicipes | reverse complement strand
CGTAAACAACATGCTTTAAATGTGAGCATTGTTCGTATTATCAATTTTGTCGGCATAAAAACAGTTAAATATTCGGTAAATTGGAACAAGTAATGCTGAAAAACATATATTCAGGTAATTTCTATGATACCTTGCAACAAACAAGTTGCATGGATTAAACCAACACTTACACTACACCAAAATACCGCTGGCACCAGGTTTCGCTGAGTCAAATTGTCACTGGAAATTTAAAAATGTTGTTTTCAACATACACCTTAAGCCTAACATCGTTCTATATGCGTGTAAAGGCGTTGGTTTTGGGGGCGACGCAAGAGATTTGAGACACACCACTTAGTGAAGTTGGTCCGTAGACAATTTGAAGATAGTGGACTTGGACTAATTCGAAGACAAAGAGAAGATAGCGAACCTGAGGCATTAAACTTCATGTTATTTAAAAGCACAGCCCGTTTTTAGTCTAGCTTCTGTCCGTCTCTTTTGCTTTCGAACATCAAATTAGTTTTTGATCCTTTATAAAACAAACAAGACCTCCTGCTTTTTTGGCATCATTAGTTTGAAGCTCTTGTGTGGACAAAAATCGAACTTCAGTTGCCGGGACATACTTTCGAGATCTGGTTTAAGCAACAGTGTTCAAGTTTTGCAGGTTTATAAATATTTTTCTTCTCGTGATAAGCACTGATGGCGGCTGGTATGGTTTTTCTGACCATAAATGAGATAAAAGTCAACCTAACCTTTCGGCTTAGCCGGCTGTGATTTGGACAGCCCTTAGCGCAGGACCGTGTATTGCATTGAGAGTTAGGACACGAGAGACTGAATCAACGGGATGTTCGTGCAATACTCGATATCTCACAGTCGTGGTGCCTGAGTTCCTAAAATTTTGCTCGGTATCGGTTGTCGTAGCCTTCCGGCTTAGTCGCATATACCTTGGGTAGCCTAAGCATAGTGTCGTTTATCGGGAGTTAAAATGTTTGAGCTCGAATGATTGAGTATATATATATATATATATATATATATATATATATATATATGTACACGAGCACATGTGTGTGCGCGTGCATGTGCGTTAGCGTGTGCATGTGTGTGTGTGTGTGTGTGTGTGTGCGTGAATAAGGATTCCGAAGCAAAGGAACGCCACGCAAGCAATTGTTTGTAATTGGTGCTGCTACATGTGGTTACAGATTCGTTCAAATGTCTGTTTCAAGTCATCAGTGTCAAAGCTCTTCACAAGTTACGCTTGTAATAGGCCACGAAATGTGCACCTGTCGTTGGGATAAAGGCCTTTGAATTTCATCAGATCATGTGGGCTTTTAGGTGGTTAGGATTTGAGCTAAGCAAGTGACCCATCGGCGTTCCGTTCGCATGCGGTAGGTGTATATGATGCTGATGGTTGTCCTGTTAAGCGACTACTGACGATTGATGGCACACTGAGCGGCATGTGATAACAAACTGGACATCCGACAGCCCCATGAACAAATGGCGCGCGGACGGCAGCATCAAAGGCGTTTTCATACACAACTAGCGGCTTGTTTAAGTCCGGCGATGGTTTCCAAGTTCCGTGGGCTCAGAACCTTTCGACCATGGAAACGAGGCATGTTTATTGGCGAACGACGGTCTGCTACCGACGACTTCTAAACCTCAATATATCAGGGGCTTTTGGAGTCCTCCGCATGTGATCCTTATCCTCCTGCACCAATCAGGCTATCATGCAAATAACGATTAATTGGTTATATATAGATACGCTCCACCCACCCCGGGTTTTCATCAGTGCATTATTCAAATTGACAAGCTTATACAGGGAAGGCCCGAACCAATATCACGCGTCAGTGTCTTTTTCTCTCTCCTCGGGTCGTACATATGTTCATTTCGTTCCGATGTTTTTCGCGGCTCACTTGAAAAGTCGTGCATCAAACTGCATGCATTGATTGCCATCAATTCTGCGGTCCATGTCACTACACCGCGTCTTTTCAAAAAGGCGTCACGCCTTGTCAACGACCTTTTGTCAAATGACGTACAAAGTACAAAGCACGCACACGCAAAAGAACACCCAGCCACCGGCAAATAGCAATGCCAGTCGGATCGTCTCCTCCAAAGGTGAGCACATTTCCTCGATATGGAAAAGACGCCTGGCGACCTAGCATGGGCAGGTCACGGCGCTGCGTGGAATGCCACGGTGCTCTCTGTGCTACCCAGCCAATGACTGGGGAAATTATCAAGCAGCTCATCAGACAAGACATTCAAAAGTTCACAAGACAAATGATCGAATAGTTCACGAGGAATACGATCCAATACTTCGGTTTGTTTCGGTGGCGAGGCTTTTGCGAGGCAAACAATCGGGATCTGGTTTCCGTCATGTTTACTATGGGTTTCGTTCAACGCCATTCTGAAAAATGTCAGACCATGTGCTAGACCAATCGATGTCAGTTTCGTGCACTGACAAAACGGCTAAGTGAAAAAGGAAAGATATAGCTATCTGTCTGCCTGCCCCATCTTGCCGTAGTCGTCCGTCCATGCGTCCTACTCGAGTGTGTCCACGTGTTTATCCGTCCGCCTATTGTGCGTTGCTGGCGTCCATGCACCCTTCCATCGCGCCGCGTCCGTCTCCATTCACCCTTCAGTCACATCGCGTCCGCCTCCATTGAGCGCGTCACGTTCGTCCCCATTAGGCCGTGCGCCGGGTGGTGTCCCCGCCCGCTCGCCCATCTGTCACGCGGGTTCGACCGTCCTCCAGCCGTCATGTGACAGCCGGCCATCGATCCGGCCGCCAGCGTGGCGCGTGCATGCACGTGCATTGTTGTCGGCCGTTTCCGTGGCAGTGACGGCGCGGGGCCGGTGCCGGGCCGGCCGGGCCGTCGCCGACCAGCAGTTCCTTCCGACTCGTGGCCGACGCGCGCACCGTCGGCCCGCTTCGCGTCAGTGGAGCGCCTCCGAGAGCGCCGTCGCGCGGGCCTCCAGGCGAGCAGTGTCGTCGCCCGCTGACCTGCGACAGCCATCACCGCGGCGACCCCGCGCGGAGGACGAGCCGGCGCCAAGGCCGGACCGAGCCGAGCCGAGCCGAGCCGGGTCGGCGGCAGGCCCGTCGCGCGCCGCGCGGCGACAGTGCACGTGCGGAGGCGGCGGGTACGGCCGTGTGGTGGAGCGCGCTCGCCCGGCCGAGCGGGACGCGGCAGCAGCGCGCAGAGAGGTGTCGGACGCGACTGCGCAGGAGCGCGGGGTGCGCGGTGCGGCCGCGGGGCCCGCTAGGACGGCAGGTGGTCACGACTGCACAAGTGGCCCCTGAAGTGTAGACGACATGGATCTCCACAGACAGCTCCACCCGGCGGGCTCTTTCGAGTATGTTGGAAGCCTCCCTGTTCAGTCAAGGATGCCAGCGTGGGCTCTAGGTTTTGATACACTTGCACTACGCTATGAGTAATAGACGTTTTTCAGGAACGTTTAAGCTTTGTCACATTTTAGTATTGGAGTAGTACGTAAATTATTACCGGACGAGAAACCGTCTATTGATAGTCTTCCATTTCGCTCATTGGCTCAGATCTTGTGCGCTGATTTAAGCAAAACACAGAATTAAAGCAACCGGGCATTAATTTTGAAGCCATTGGTATACATGTGCGATCATTAAGCGGTCGGGTCAACTGATTCTGTGGCTGAGGGCCGCAGCAAAGTGCAGATTTTTTCATTGTTTACATGGGCTTCATTGGCGCCAATATTGACCGCTTGCATGATTATAAGGATGCCTTCAAAACACTTCTACTTTCAAGCACTTTGAAATGCTCGATGGGTGGAAGATGGTATGACCTGGCAAGTGTAGGTGATTCAGAGGAGGAAATGTTATTTCCACATATATAAAGAGGGGCTAAATGATAGGTCGAAATTACGGATACGTTTGGTTTGTGGGAACATATAGCTGGTACATTTATACAGTAGATGTCCACCAGTTAAATATGATACAAAATGCTTGGACTCAACCGTAGCTGAATTGGAAAAATCGCTACTAGTATTTTAAAACAGTGATAAAGCTAGTTGAGAACAGTTTATCATGTCTCGGGCATGTCCCTTCATAAATCCGTGTCTGCAGGTTAGCACTTTATCTGCCTTTAAATATACATTTCAAGTTGCATTGACCTACCGTCGAATGAAATACGTGTATCCTCTTTTCCATTGTCTGGAGAGCGTATTTTCCTGGTAGTCGCATACATGCTAGAGGCTTTGTTGTGGTACATAACAGCAGCAGACCCCAGTTTTTGCGTCATACTACATAATTGGTTTCGCATGTAGATGGAGTGTTGCAGGACAATTTCTCTCAATCGTTACTGTACTTTGAGACAAAGCAGCAGTTGTTAATGCAGGATTACGATAAGATCTTCAAAGATGGATGCAATCAAAGCATCATTTATGTAGAGGGCCAAGTTTGTAAACGTTTTGTTTCTGATCGGCGCACGCCATGGCGTGGTTATCGTCGCCGCGAACCGCTGGCACGAACTGACGCCAGGGAAAATGCGCTGTGGAGCAATCTCGCACTCCTTCAATGGACCAGCTGTGGCGGCACTGATGGGGCACTCCTCCAAATGGATCACGACCCAAATTGTGGCGGGTTGTCCGCTCAGTCACGTTCGATCTATTTCCTGGCCTCTGTCCACATAGAGACCAGCCCTCATCGCTGGTCACGGCGGGTGTTGATTCTGATCCTCCGCACACAGAAAACCGCTGACATTTGACCTCATCGTGCTGACCATTGCTTGGTATTTTTTAAAGAGACGCTGATATCCGACCTCTGATCGCAACTAAGCGCTGATCCCAGACCTCTGTCACAGAAAGGCGCTGACTCGGCCTCCCAGAAGCCGGGCATGAGCAAGTCGGCGGGCGGGGACGCGGCCGGCGGCGGGGGACCGACCCGATGGCTCGCTCCAGCGCAACGGCGCGCGCGAGCGGGGCGGCCAGCGAGGCCGGCGAGGCGTTCCCCAGTTCGGTGGCCCTGCGCCAGCAGTCGCGCTCCATGAGCTCGCTGCCGCCCGAGGCATTCACCATCATGCGTAGCAAGGCGCTCAACACGCGCGTCATCATCAACGTGGGCGGCATGCGGCATGAGGTGCTCTGGTCGACACTGGAGCGGCTGCCTCACACCCGCCTCGGCCGGCTCAAGGAGTGCAACACGCATGACGCCATTATGGAGATCTGCGACGAGTACTCGCTGGTGGGACAACGAGTACTTCTTCGACCGGCACCCGCGCTCCTTCAGCAGCATCCTCAACTTCTACCGCACGGGCAAGCTGCACCTGTGGAGGAGATGTGCGTGATGGCTTTCGGTGAGGACCTCGAGTACTGGGGCATCGACGAGCTGTACCTCGAGTCTGCTGCCAGCACAAGTACCACCAGCGGCGCGAGCACGTACACGAGGAGATGCGCAAGGAGGCGGACTCGCTCAAGACGAGCGACGAGGAGGAGTTCGGGTCGGGCCGCTGCGCGCAGTACCAGAAGTTCCTCTGGGACCTGATGGAGAAGCCGACCACATCGCTGGGTGCCCGGGTGAGTGTGGCCGCTGCCGTCGCTGAGCGGCGCTTGGCTGCGGGCTGATCGGGGCGGCTCTGTGTACAGGAGCGGCCGGGCCGGAGGCTTCGCTGCGGCCACGCTTTGTTCAGGCTGTTGTTGCTTCGGAACGGGGTGTGGATGTGGGGCTCGGACGCTTGGCGGCTCATGTTAGGAAGTGCTGGCGGGCGCCATGAGGTTCGACGGCTCGGCTGACGCGCTTGACTGGCCCTGCACAAACGCACCTTACGTGGCCCATGCTGGTTTATGTGACAAGATTGATCATGGTATGACATGACTCGGGTGCCAGCGAGTCATGAGCTAGGAGATCGTCCATACGCAGTTTAGTTTAACTCTCCCCCTCCACATTGCTTTCAAAATAACGCCACTAAATCTGTTTTTCTCACCCCCAACGCGCTTTACCCGCGGCCATGCAATAACAGCCTGGACTGGGCGCAACCGCGGCAGAGAGGTGGCTAGAGCTCCGTCAGTCCCCATGAAGTCGAGATTCATTTTCACCTCCGCGTGCCACGGCGATAGTGGCTCGCTTCAGATCCCCGCAACGTAAATCGATATTCAGACAGCAATCCTTCTTGGCCTTTCCATCACCACGCTCCGTGCCAAACAGTCCAAGCACGGGCCATCTTAAAGAGATAGACACTAGGGCAACACCGGCGGCCGGGGTCTGTTTGTTTAGTGGGATTGTCACGCCTCCAGTCCCCCCGACCTCTGCACTCCCAGGGGCACCGGTACTGCCGGCCGGGGTCTGTTTGTTTAGTGGGATTGTCACGCCTCCAGTCCCCCCGACCTCTGCACTCCCAGGGTCACCGGTACCGCCGGCCGGGGTCTGTTTGTTTAGTGGGGTTGTCACGCCTCCAGTCCCCTCGACCTCTGCACTCCCAGGGTCACCGGTACCGCCGGCCGGGGTCTGTTTGTTTAGTGGGGTTGTCACGCCTCCAGTCCTCTCGACCTCTGCACTCCCAGGGACACCGGTTGGGCTCGGCAATCGGCTTTTAGTTAATGTCGTTGGACTCCGTGTTATTTGTGGGGGGGGGGGGGACATACGTCACCGGCACTGCCTGGATGTCGATGTGGTGGTATGCAGACCGTTCAAATGTCACGCCCGGCCAGTGCATGGTTGTTATGTTTAGATAGACCACGGACCGAGAAGGGAAAAGGCATCTCCGGGGGGTGGATTCCGCGTGGTCCCACATCGTTCACATTGGTCACGCACAGGCGTCACTCTCTCCACCACGTGACAGCTCTCCGAAACTGAACACCAACCGTAAAATCCCCGTTAGAACGGCTCATTTATCACAGCCGGCACGCACCCGACCCCTGACATCCGGGTTCCCAGCGCCGGGGAGCAGGGAGAGGTGGCGGGGCTCCGCAGTCACTGGGTTGTAGCTGGCCGGGCGCCCCCGCTCGCGCTGTCGCCTGCCTGTGTGTACTAACGTCCTTAGTGTCTGTTCGCTAGTGGCAGGTTGGCGGCCGCATGCTCGGCTAGATGGAACGATGCTGAGGAGTGGGCAGTGGGCGACGCAACCAGCGCGCCGCTGGCGGCCGGCGGGACGCCGCCACCGGCCGCCGGCGGTGCTTGTGACGGCGCCCCGCCGGCGGCACACGCTCTCGGGCCGAGACGGGCGCCTCCCGACCGCGCCTCAAACGCTCCCGACCGAGCGCCGCCGACCCCCGCCGCCGCCGCCGCGCCGGCCGCCGCCGCCGCCAGCCGCCGCCGCCGCGCGCAACGCCTTCGCTGTTCGCTGTCCCTGTTCTTTGTGGCCGCTGGCAGTGTGGCTGCACCTCTGTTGTTCCGTTCTGTTCGGTTATCGGTGTGTTGCGCTCGGTTTGCGGACCCTCCGGTCGTAGGAGCCCGGTGGGCCGCCACGCGCCGAACAGTGCGCCTCCCCGTGCGCGGTCTTCACTGCCTGCCTTTTTGGTTGCAGTCGTCCTGAGTTACACTGGCCGCCGCCGCGATCCAGCGCCGTGACCGAGACTTCCTGGTCTTTTCCAGATACTGGCCATTATATCCATACTTTTCATCGTTCTCTCAACCACAGCGCTAGTGTTGAACACTTTGCCGACGCTGCAAAACAAGGAGGGTGGCGATAATCAGTACCTCGCACAGGTGGAGATCGTGTGCATTACGTGGTTCACGCTTGAGTATCTATTGCGCTTTGCCGCCTCTCCGAACAAGTGGCAGTTCTTCAAGGGTGCCATGAACATCATAGACTTGTTGGCTATCATGCCGTTCTACGTGTCTCTCTTTCTCCTCGAGTCTAACAAGAAAGAGTCGCAGTTTGAAGACGTTCGCCGGGTCGTACAAATTTCCGCATCATGAGGATACTGCGAATCCTCAAGCTAGCGCGCCATTCCACCGGCCTACAGAGCCTGGGCTTCACCCTGCGCAACTCCTACAAGGGAGCTCGGACTCCTGCTCATGTTCCTGGGCCATCACCGTTTTGATATTCTCGAGCCTGTGCTACTTCGCGGAGAAGGAGGCAAAGAACACTGCGTACACGAGCATTCCGGAGACATTCTGGTGGGCCATCATCACGATGACCACGGTCGGGTACGGCGACATGCACCCGCACACCGCGCTGGGCAAGATGATCGGCGCCGTGTGCGCCATCTGCGGCGTGCTGGTCATTGCACTGCCCATCCCCATCATCGTCAACAACTTCGCCGAGTTCTACAAGAACCAAATGCGCCGCGAGAAGGCAATGAAGCGTCGCGAGGCCCTCGAACGCGCCAAGCGCGAGGGCAGCATCGTCAGCTTTCATGACGTCAACCTGCGCGACGCCTTCGCCAAGTCCATGGACATCATCGACGTCATCGTGGACACAGGTGGGTGGAGATGTCGTCCTTGCTGATGTCGAGTGAAATGACTATCTATCGCCAGGATGGTTCAACTTGTTACAGGGTGCGATGTTTACAGACACGGCTTCCGCACATCGTGTAACCGGTCGTTTACAGTTGCTATGACAACCACGAAAATTTTTCACTTTTGATGAAGGTAGTTTTTATTAGTCGTCACAAACAGTCCCAAAAGCCCGATTATCAGACAACCGCACGATGCAGTGAGTCCAAGAGAGTTCCGTATCCTGCATCGCGAGGCGGCACGTCACGCAGGCAGTGCGACCCCTGACGGCGTCTCCCATACACCACTCCTCGCCACGCCTGCATGTTATCACGGCCGGCGGCCGTTTCTCACGATGGCTGATCCTGCGCCGTGGGATTTTATCCTCGTCGTCGGGGATTCTTTCCCCGAATCGGCGCTCGGAACGAGCCGGTGCCAATTTTGTCGACCGTGCAGCAAGTATTATTTTCGCGCTTTACGGCTCATCGCCGTCGGGGAACGGCGCGAAAGGAGCGACGTTCGTTTTTATGGTCGCGCCCCGTCGTGTCGATGCGGCGTAACCGCCGCAGCCGCGCCATGAACGGAGCCGGCGTGCGCCGTTCTGGTCGCGGTTATGGACGGTAGTGACTTCGCCCAGGAGTGCGCTGGGCCTCTGGCAGGGCCGTGCTGTCCGGCGGCGAGTGCGGCGCAGTGAACAGCGCTGCACCAGTGCGGAGCTGGCTTGGTCTGCTGGTGGAGATGTCTGGCACGGCTGGCGCCGGAGCCTGGCTATGTTTCGGAAGCGATATTCAGTTGGCAGGTCGGGAGCTACTTGGTCGTCATACGATCCGGGAAATATCATGGATCGCTAAAAAACGACGAAATAGTTCGTTCCGTGTTTTCGTCGTGGCTTTGCCTTCTCGACCTTGGGGCCTACCGGCCGTGTAGGTATGTTGCGCGCGCGCGTTTTTTTAAGACCCACGGTCACCCAATTCACAAATGATCCCCATTGTCCATGCATTGCGAACTGGCGCTGGACTCCACTTCCGTAGCCTCTAACTCACGACGCAAGCGAATCACGACAGCTGATCCCGGTTCAGACTCAGCGCGTGCCTGTGCAAATCTGAGCCCAAGCGATCTAAACTCAAGGTGCGATCCAAATCTGTAATCGATTTCAATTGGCGCCGCTGTTCGCAGCCGAATCACGCGCCGCGGTGGGCAGCAAAGCCCTGCACGTTCAACAAATTACGTCATAAGGTTTTTAAGGGCTGTTTTTTTAGTTTTGCACACTCAACACCTCAATACAGATATAATATACAGACACTCGCAGAGGTATTAGAAACGATACCGCATCAATACCACTACACGCGAATATGCACTGCTACATTAAAGCCACTACGCATGAACATACACTGCTACATTAAGGCCACTACATATGAACACACACGGCTACATCAAGGCCATCACACATAAACATACACTGCTACATGAAGGCCGCCAGACAGGGCTGCTACGTAGGGCCGCGCAGGGAGCGAAGCCACTGCCGTGCTACGTAGGGCCGTGCAGGGAGCGAAGCCACTGCGGGGAGATTGCGCCGTCTGTGCGTGTCGCCTCCTGCATCTATTAAAAAATATTCTGAACAGGTTATCAGAAAACATGCTGTCGTTTTCCTTCGAATCACGGCTTCTTACGCTCGCTTTTAAAAGCAATCATCGTTCGGCATCAAAGCATTGCTTGATCTGTGGTCAGAGACCATCTAGAGAAAAATAGCTTCCATCCAACCGCTGCATGTACATGTCGCTTGGCCAGGGAGATTACAATATTTACCGCATGTAGAGCATTTCTCGCACTAAATACAACAGCACTCGTTTGTCAAGTAAAACATGGATAGGCGTCACACAACCGATTGATGGACCGGAATACATAACACCAGAATTCATGAAGAAGCTGATAGCTAAAAAGGTATTGGACCAACGTGTCATCTTTGCCACAATGTGTGCGCTACTGTGAGTCTGTTATGCGCCTTTTATATAAAAGCCGTTTGGTGGGGTTATATCTGTTCCCTATCTGGCATTGGAACGACAGGAGCTGAGTAGATGCACTGCAGCAGTAAGATATTTCTAGATATTCGGACCAAGATTCGGGAGCAACGCCGCCGGTTTCCCTTTTTAGAGTTATTCGGTTCGCGAGTCGTTGATCCCTAACGATATAAATCCTTCGTTTTAAAAAGCTATTGATGGTTGCTCTTGCATCACTAGTTTATCGCTAACTTCAACTTCATTACTGGCACAGACATACATTCAAGAATTCTTCCGTCACGCAAGTCTTCCATCTTGTGGGAATCACACCAGTAAGTCCTTGGCATCGAAGCATGGCAATCGTTCAGTCGGGATAATTGACGCGTAATTAGAATTGCGTCAGAAATTCTTCCTGTCTTTTGACCAGATCATCAACGAGTCGTGTACCGTGACTCTCCCAGCGACGATGCAGTACCAGCCTGTTGTCAATCAGAGTGCATTCATCAGACCACAGCATCTCCTCTCTAGCATTTATCGCCGTGCCTCGGTCTGCCTTGCAGAGCACAGATCTCTATACTTTTGGAATGGATCGGCGTAAAAAACACTTATCCGACATTTATAAATTATTTTACCACCCGCAAAACCCGCTCTGTGCTGTGAACAATATATTGACGGGAATGCGGAGTAACGCGGTGCTGAAGTGTTGACTGACACTTAGACGTGAAGTTTAGCGGATCAATGGCCTCACTAAGCCTCAATGCATTGCTTAAACTGTGTATTGAAGCTGCTCTTAAGCCCTATTGCCTAAAAAAGCTGGTACAATGTGACGAAAACGCCTTTGGTGGACGACCACACTAGATAAATTGCATTATCAGACTCGGGAATTGGTTGAGGTAAGCATGGCTTGAGGTAATTCAGCTTAAGTATTATCAAACTCTTTGCTACAGTTACTCTACTCCTGATGCTCAGACGGCTCTTCGACCATGAACTCAACATTGCGTTGAATGTGAATAATAGGATTAAGATGAGCTCCTGTACAAGTTTTCTTCGCAGAGAGCCAAACACCCAAGGTCTTAACTTTCTCCCAAGGCCGGTTACCCACACACTGGTTGCCTACTGAACGACAGCGGTCCAGCCATAATGGGCTTGATCGCTTTACACTGTCCTAGAAGCCCAGAAAAGCCCTCCGCGAGACAAAGCAATGCCTCCACAGATTTCTCGTCTTAAAAAAATGCAATATCAAAGCGTGCTGAAACACGTTCAATTCTACAGTGTATTTTTCTTTTGCTATTTGACGCACTTACTTTGATTGACAATGCTTCAGCCGCCAGTGCGGAAAAGCAATCCAGAGAGGAAAGCCTTGCATAATTCCCCTTTGGGGCGGAAAACCAATGCAAGGTGTATCCGTTGATAATTGCAAGTTCTGAACGACTGTACAGAAGCGGCAATCCACTTCACGAAATCTTCCCCAAAATTGAAGCGTCGCGGCGTATTCGAATATAAATCATGCAAGAGAATTGAGTGCTGCCTTTAAGTCCAAAGCAACACAGTCCACCGGGAATTGTCGTCAATGTCACCATAGTCAATCGCATCCTGTATGACACTTAAACCATCACTACGTTTCCTTTGATAAATCCATTTTGATCCAAATCGCCCATTGATCCTCGCAGCCGCCTCAGCCGTAATGTGAGGACTCTTCTTATATGAGGCATCCAGGAAGGCAAATTGGTCGCCCAAGATTTAACGTATTTTGGCCGCCTTTTAGGGAATGAGCATCGTTACGCCACGATGCTGAGTGGCAGACAGTAAAGCCGTGTTAGACGTCTCACTAATGTTCACAAAGTCGGGGGTCAATCCCTTTTGTCGAACTGGGTAGACGGGGCACTTTTTCCCGACATTGAATTCACACAGCGTTCATTCGTCAGCGGGCTTCTTTCGTTACCTGTCAGCTTGAGGAACATCATCCACAAAATTTAAGTTCCTATCAGGCGTTTTGTTTGAGCTATGCAAACGTAAAAAGTCCGCAAACTTTGATGATGTTTCCGTTCACTGAAACAGATAAAACCGAGTTCATTATCGAGCCTGTAGCCATCGAGCACAAGTATATATTCACTGCCTGCCTTTTGGAAAACCCTCAAGGAATGTTGAGTCGGCTTCTTACCATTTTCCAACCATTACCCTGAGATGAGCATGGCCATTATCCCATCGCCTTCTTTTATTTATTCATTTCTGCCTTCGCCTGTGCATACGCCTGAGGCGGGACTCTGCTCACTCGAGTCCCGACCTATGCTACGCCTGAGGTGGACTCTGCTCACTCGAGTCCCGAAGTAGGAGTCCCAGACGAGACACACTATCATCCTGTTCTTTTTCGCGGACTTTCCTGGTTCGGGCCGATTCGTCGCCCTTGTGCGCGCACAGCACTCTTACTTTACCGAAGAGCAATTAAAGCAATAGGCCCAGGCTGCTGCAATCCGATAAATATTGAATTAGCATTTGCAGCGAGAATTACACTAGTTGTCTGAGCTAAATTATGTAATCAGGCTTAATCGCAAGCTTCCTGAAACACCAGGTGATTTAATGAATTCTGGCAGCACGTTCCTCAAAGGCAGCAGGTCTAGCGATATGTACTTCAGCACTTGCAGATTTGAGGCTGACACCAAGTACTTGAGCCCGCACGGCATCGGCACGACCGCTGATGCATTGCGTGTGCTCTTGCACAGTCCTTTGTATTACAGGGATTTTGCAAACGTGTCAGTGATACTATTTTCCTTATGAATGGATAATGTGAAGCTTTAAAAACATCCTTAAACTGCGAGTGAGCTGCATGTCGAATTTCTCAGATCTGGGAAGCATGCCATTTGTGCGCCTTTAAGATAGTTCAGTTATCACGCACGCCAGCACTGCTTACGCACACTTGTTCGTGCCGAAGGCGTTAGAACAACATCTGTCGTGGCAAGTGATTAGGCTGGGCATACAGTGGTGACATTTCACCGACCTCGTCATCTTTCTACAACAGCTTATTATATTATATATATAAGGAGGAGAATGTTATCCCTATCTCTTTTGTGGCCGAGGCGCACTTGAACAACGTCTATACTTGCGGTAAAACACTCCAATCTCAGCACCGTACACTCGTCGGTCTCGAGCCACCTGCCCTCTTAATCACTTCCCGCATGACTGAAACTGCTTACCGGAACCGCACGTGCCATGCGATTTGCGGCACTTCCAGCAACGAGGGTCATATCGACCTGGCCTGGCGCGACAATGGATAGTTTCGGCGTCGGTAGCGACCGACCGAGCCGCTTCGTCCGAGTAGCCTCGTCGGCTTCGCCTCCCCCATCCCTCTCCCCCCCCCCCCCGCCAAGGCCGTGGAGCACCAGGGGTCCGGGTCACAACACGACTCCCCGTCGGGCCGGCGCCCAATTTTGGCACAACAGCGCGCTGTGACAAACAACGGCCGCCAGCTCGGCGTGGCGTGGGACGGCTGAGCGCGCGTCGAGTCCAGTGTGGCCCGTCGCGCCAGGGCGTGCCGGAAGACCTTTCAGTTGGTTGTTGTGTGGTACATAGCGGCGCAGTAGGCGAGTGCGGCGCTATATGTGGTCCATGGTGCGCGGCCCTTTGAAGAATAAGGGCGTCGGTCGTTTGACGTGCGTAAAAGCGCTGATGTAATACGCATCTTTTTGGAGGACTGGCAGGACATTCGCTCGCAGACCATGTCAAAAATCCGCTTACCATTGTGGTCTTTCGCGGTGTTTTCACCGGGCCCATAGTCGGCTGACAAAGCTTGAATCGTGTTTGCTAGCATTGTCGGCGGAAAAGTGGAGTATGATGGAAGAATGAATGGGGCGTTTATTGGCCATCACGTGTAGAGACGGCAGGGCATTTTCATCGCCATTCATGTGGGCGCCATTTTCTGCGCTGGCTTTTATGTTAGGAATACTTCAGCAAGATACGGACTAATGACGTAGACATGCGCTGTCACACCGCTAATGGACCTCACTATAAACAGTTGATTCTTAAACCAATCGCGTGGGCGGGAAACACTTAAAACCATTCTTGCGTGAATAGAAATCCTGCTATCTTTCGTCATATCTATATGGTACCTAGCTACGGTGCGGTCTTAGGACCCGCTGTCTCGCAGCAGATGATAACCATGTCATAGTCCCTGCTTGGAAATGATATGGTACATGGGAATAATGCCACTGCTATAATGTCGCTATATATGAGTGACCATGGCTATACGTGCATAATGGAGTGTGCACAATATGATGGCATATGTGCTAGATGCTAGCAAAATATTTGACCGATCAAACTAGCGGAACTTAAATACTTCGCAGTCTCCTAGCTCGAATTGCGTCTATGTCGAACAGGTTTCATCCCGCTATGAACGCCCTTGACAAATTGCAGTAACTGTAACGTGGCGCGCCACATAACCGTCACAAATTTCCGTTGCTGTTAGACGGCGGCCGTGCGGGCGCCAGCCACAGCATTCGGCCGGCCGGGCGAGTCCCGGACCTCAGCCTCAGCACGACGTCGCCCGGGCCGCGGCGGCTGATGCGCATGCGGTGCAGACACTGAGCACGCGCAGGCCACGCTGCACGCGCGTGCAGCGCGTGCGGAGCGTACAGCGGCGCCGTCCGCCGGGGGCGACGCGCAGCACACGCCACCGCACTACCGCCGCCGCGTCTGGCTAATGGGCTCAGATGAGTCGGGGGCCGTACCCGGAGGCGGCAAGGGCACCTTCGCAAGGCACGCGCATAGAAGCAGCGAGGTGTGTCACATGGGTAAAGGCATGGTAGCACAGCGATAACTGACATCAGATTACTGGATCGGAGCGATAGACAATGCTGTTTTTTTAATTCTATTGTATGCGAAGTCCAAATTCATCCAGCAGCTGCTACCTTTAGCCCCTCTCTCTCCGCCGACCGGTACGAGAAACGCTCAGTTCAATGTAAGGGTGAATCACGGAGA
>NW_023596461.1:29432898-29531069 GCF_011947565.3 Pollicipes pollicipes | reverse complement strand
CCGACAACCTGTCGACGGCCCCATGGTCCGAGCCTATGGCACCGATCGGCATCAAACCTTCACCACCCGATGCCGCTGGGTTGATAATCTATCCTGTCCAAGACATACCGACCTTGAGACAGGTCAAAGGTCACCAAAAACACAAAAACCGGAAAACAGGTTTGCGGACAACCTCATGCATTGAGCCTATGTCACCGATCACCATGAAACCTTCACCAATCGATGCGCCATAGTCAACATCCCATCCTTTTCACAGCACTGCAACCTTGGGCCAAGTCAAATGTTATCAAAAATGACCAAAACCACCGAACTGGCTGCACACAATCACATGCTTGGAGCCTCTGGCACCGATCACCATGAAACCTTTACTACTCCATGCGCTAGAGTCAATATGCTATCCTCTCCAAAACATGGTGACCTTGAGTCAGGTCAAGTCACCAAAAACGGCCGAAACCACCTGAAATTAGTTTGCAGAAAATCCCATGCTCTGCACCTATGGCACCGACCATCATCAAACCTTCACCAATCAATGCGCCATAGTCGAGATCCTACCTTTTCCAGAACATGGTGACCTTTGGTCGGGTCGAAGGTCACCAAAAACGGCTGAAACAACCTGAAATTAGCACACAGACAACCCCCACCTCCGAGCCTATGGGGCTGTTGGGCACAAAATTTTGACCCATCAAAGTACTGTTGCCAATAACCAAGTTTTTCCATAACATGGTGACAATGGGTCAGGATAGAAGATTTCAAAGATTTTGGAGGTTTCGCCCGTTTTTGGCGGCCTTTGAAAAGACTCATGGCCACCATGTTCTGCAAAGGAGAGAATATCGACTATGATGCTTCGATGAGTGAATGTTTTATGGTGACCGGGGCCATAGACTCGAAGCATGGGGTTGTCGGTAGCCAACTTTGGTGGTTTTAGCAGCCTTTGGTGACCTTTGACTTGACACAAGGCCACCATGTTCTGAAAAGGATAGGATATCGACCATGGCACATAGATTCGTAAGTTTCTTGGTGATGAGTACAATCGGCTGGAAGCATGGGGTTGTGTGCAAACCTATTTTTTCCGTTTTTCCTGTATTTTTGGTGACCTTCGACCTCACCCAAGGTCACGATGTTGTGGAAAAAATAGGTTTTCGACAAAGCGGCATCGAATGGTGAAGATTTCATGTCAACTAGCGCCATAGGCTCGCTGCATGGGGCTGTTCACAGGATTGGTCAGCCCCTTAGCCCCCCCCCCCCCCCCGAGTCGGCGCATGAACGGACAGCAAGCAATTGCTTCTTGCAAAGGCTTTCCATCAGCTTAACACGTCAAATAAGTTAATATATAATATATATATATAATAATAAGTTAAGTTTTTACGCAGCGTTGAAAACTTTCAATGCACTTTTAAATGCTGGTTGAACAATATTGTGGTGCTAAATAAAACTTACATTAGCACGCCCAGATGCGTCAATTAGTTATTCATCACCACATCGTTCAACGAGAATGTATCAAATTGAAAGTAGTTAACTAGACATAAAACATTTGACTACGTTTTACGGATACCTAACACAGGCATGTGGGCGTTCTATTATTTTGCTGAATGTCAGGCTGGGAAAATAATAACTCAAGAAATCGCGCCATTACCAAAAACGCCAGTGAAAGTAATCAGCATACAGTCACAGACAAAATACCAGAACATCACCACGGGCCCAAAATGAAACACAACCTCATAAAGATAATCAAGTCAAGACTCCGCTCAATTTAGATAAAGCATTAACAAGCACCTCTCGGCAAGTTATGAAATACGGAGTCAGCCAGCGACACCGCAGCGGGTACAGCACGGCCGCGCGCCGGGGCATGCCGCGGCCGTCCGGCGCGGTGGCGGTGTGGGAGGCGGCCAGTGAGGCCGGCTTCCGCGGTGGAGGGTCACGGCCCGGGGTGGTGCGCGGCCGGGTCTCGAGCCGGCGGCTCTCGCGGCCCCAGCCACCACCACCGGGTATATAACCAGGCCGCTGCCGAGACCGGGCATCGCTCAGCTTCGGCGGCCATCAGAGGAGCATCGGAGCAACATTGGGTGACAGCCATGCGGTGTTTTTTGAGCGTGTGTTTGGCGGTGAGCGCGGCAATGGCCGCCGCCTCGCCGGAGGGGTACGGCGCGCCGCCGCCGGCCGACGACGACGCACCGGCGGCTGCGGTCTCCACCGGCGCCGGCACTGCCGCGCCCCTGGCGGCAGCGACGCGGAGACCCGGCTTCGGTCGCCTGGCACCGGGCGCCGCCGCCTCCTACCGGCCGTTCGGCCTGGGCCGCGTGGCCGGTGCACCGGGGCTCCGGCGACCACTGTCTCCCGCCCCTCGGATAACCCCCGCCAGCTACAGCGGCCCAAGGGGCGCGCTGGGCCCCGCCGGGCGGCGAGGTCCGGGGTACGCCGGCCCGGCGCTCCCCGGCTCTCTGACGGCGACCCGTGAGGCGAGCCTCCGCGGCCTCGGCGGTCCCGGACCGCTCGACGACATCGGCGGGCCCAGCTACGCCGGCCGCGGCGTCGGCCGCCTGTCGACTCCGTCCCAGCTGCGGGTGGCCGAGCTCCGCCGACTCGCCGCCGCCACTCCGGCCGGCGGCGCATTCGCCGGTCCCGGCATGCCGTACAGCTTCAGCTGGCTTGTCGACCAGCCCGAATATGGCAACCTCTACGACCACGGCGAGGACAGCGACGGTCTGGTGACCAGCGGCGAGTACCGCGTTCTGCTGCCCGACAGTCGCACGCAGGTGGTGCGCTACACCGTGGAGGGCGACAGCGGTTACCAAGCGCAGGTCACGTATGAGGGCGAGGCCCAGTTCCCGACCCGCGCCGACTCGCCGGTCGGCCCCGGCCCGTACCGATTGGGAGCCGGCGCCGCCTTCGGGGCACCGGTGAGCGGCCGTCCCGGAATCGGAGGCGCCGCCGCCAGCGTCGTCGGAGGCGGCCCTAGTGCCGTCAGTGGCGGCCGCAGCGCCGTCAGTGGCGGCCGCAGCGCCGTCAAGACCAACCCCAGCACTCCCAGCACCAGCTACGGCTACTGAGCGCAGTTGGCGCCACTTACATCCACTACTGACAGCCATGCCCGCCTAAAGACCAGGACGCGGAACGGGCAGCCTGCCGTCAGCACATCGCGTTGGGTCTGATATGAGTTTGGAACGCAATGTTGTCACCCAGCATCGGCACGTCAAGCCATGTGTGTTATGTGGATGGATCCGGGCCTGAACCGTGAAATGTGTACAGCGCTTGTGCAATTTATCAATTATGATAAATAAACCATGAAATGAACAAAGCAGCAACTACCACAGATCTAAGAGTCCACCACGACGTCTTTTAGAGGAACCAGCGAAAGCTTCAGCTTAACCTTGCTGCGAATAATTCGGACTGATGGACCTAACAGTAGGACATGATATACACGACAGCTTATTCCAAACCATGACCTGGAACAGCGATATGACACGAGGCATACTGCAATCCACTTCAGTCCACCTGCATTAAAAGTAATGTTCTACATTTGAAGGTACAGGAACAAGTATGCCAGATGGTGAAATAAGCTCAGCTATAAATATTAGTATGACTCAAGGAACACGTATGACAGATGGTGAAATAAGCTCAGCTATAAATATTGGTATGACTCTAGGAACAAGTATGACAGATGGTGAAATAAGCTCAGCTATAAATATTGGTATGACTCTAGGAACAAGTATGACAGATGGTGAAATAAGCTCAGCTATAAATATTGGTATGACTAAGTAGAAAAGAGTGTTCTACACCACACGATTTCTCAGCATCGTTAACATGCCACCCAATACGTCCCTGCTTGACTATGTCATCTTTCCTTGCAAAACAATGACTGAGACCCTATTTACGACCGTTACACGTGGAAGTCGTGCTCGCGAGCGCCGCATCCGACCGACTCGATAGCTACATTTCCCTTAACCTAGATCGTTACAACGGCATATGGAATGGCAAGATATGAATGCCGTCACTATGGCGTCATGGATGCCTGGGTGACCTTGAAATAGTTTCCACGTCTTTGCCTGTGGCTCAGAAAATTTAAGGGGTTTGGGTCTTAAACCAATGGGTCTGTTATTTTTTACTCTACTCTGTTCTTCCAATTCAGCCCAACCCAGTTCAAATCATTCCTTGCATTGCAAGCGGCACACACACCCAACTCCAAACCAGCTCCTTACGACTGATCCAACGTCGCCGTTTTCATTGTCGTGACACTGATCTGCAGACTCAAAGAGCAAAGCTGGGTGCTAGAGATCGACAAGTCTTGTCTTGAACTGCGGCTACCCGATCGATTGAAGGTTAGCCAGGTAGCTGGTCAGCAGGAAACCAGCCTTACCCTTGGTTTGTGCGAAGCTGAGGGCGTGTAAGCGCAATTACCTCATGCCACTTGTGTTCATCATTTGTATGGGGCGTGGAAATGAGATAACCATTTTCAAGATTATTCCCTGCAGATTAGTTATAACACCTAAGACAGCAGATTGGCTTGCTTTTTGAGCTAGGAACACGCAAACCCGTGCAGGTTACTTCGCGCTGCAGAATTTGAAAATACCTAGATACGTATGACGTCATAGAAACGCTCGACGAGTCCGCCTCCTCAATGAGCATGACGTGCTAAGGTCAAGAAAAACATGATTGTTGACTTAGTCGTACCCGGAGCACGTCAACACGCATCGGGCCGACCAGGGCCGACCAAACCTGTTGACAGCCACCTTGCTCCAAGCCTATGACACCGATTGACACCAACCTTTACCATTCGATGCCGCTTAGTCGATAATCTATCCTGTCCAAAACAAAGTGACTTTGGGACAGGTCAAAGGTCACCAAAAACATAAACAACCGGAAAAAGGTCTGCAGATAACTTCATGCATTGAGCCTATGTCACCGATCACCATGAAACCTTCACCAATCCATGCATCATAGTCAATATGTTATTCTCTCCAAAACATGTTGACCTTGAGTCACGTCAAAGGTCTCCAAAAAAGCTGAAACCACCTGAAATCAGTTTACCCATGCTGTCCAGAACATGGTGACTTGACCCAAGGCCGCCACGTTCTGGACAGGATAGGTTTTGGACTAAGCGACACCTAGCGGTGAAGGTTTCATATCAATCAGTGCCAAAGGCTCGGAGCATAGGGCTGTCAACAGGTTTGGTCGGCACTTAAGTCCCTCCCCGAATCGGCGCATCAACCGGACAGCAAGCAGTTGGATTTCAATCAGCTTAAAACGTTAAATGAGTTCAAAGTTCTTATGTAGGGTTAACGACAACATACCTGGAAATGCTGGTTGAACAAAATTGTCGTGCTAAATAACACTTATATTAAAACACGCAGATGCATTGACTAGTTATTCATCACTACATCGTTTAGCGAGCATCTGTTAACACGTACTAAAACGCCCAGATGCAATCATTAGCTATTCATCACTACATCGTTAATGAGCACCTATCATACTGAAAGTCGTTAACCAAACATAAAACATGACCATGTTTTGTGATACATGAAACAGGCATTTGGGTATTCTATTTCTTGTCGCAGCTGTCAGGCAGGGCCAAGAATAACTTAAGAATCGCGCCATTACCAAGAATGCAAGTGAAAGTATCAATCATGTCACCACGGGCAACATACAATAACATTATCACGGGCCGACACACGAAACACGTCACAAAGATATCCAAATGAAGATTCTGTTCAATTCACATCCAGCATTAACAAGCGCCCCCAGGCGAGTTGAAGAACTACGGAGTCAGCCAGCGCCGCCGCAGCGCGTGCAGAGCCCACCGCCGGGCACGCCCCGGCCATCCGGCGCGGTGGCGGTGTGGGAGGCGGGCGGCCAGTGAGGCCGGCTTCCGCGGTGGAGGGTCACGGCCCGGCGTGGTGCGCGGCCGGGTCTCGAGCCGGCGGCTCTCGCGGCCCCAGCCACCACCACCGGGTATATAACCAGGCCGCTGCCGAGACCGGGCATCGTTCAGCTTCGGCGGCCATCGGAGGAGCATCGAAGCAACATCGAATGACAGCCATGCGGTGCTTCTTGGGCGTGTGTTTGGTGGTGAGCGCGGCAATGGCCGCCGCCTCGCCGGAGGGGTACGGCACGGCGCCACCGGCCGACAACGACGCACCGGCGGCTGCGGTCTCGACCGGCGCCGGCGCCACCGCGCCCCTGGCGGCAGCGACGCGGAGACCCGGCTTCGGTCGCCTGGCACCGGGCGCCGCCGCCTCCTACCGGCCGTTCGGCCTGGGCCGCGTGGCCGGTGCGCCGGGGCTCCGGCGATCACTGTCTCCCGCCCCTCGGATAACCCCCGCCAGCTACAGCGGCCCGAGGGGCGCGCTGGGCCCGGCCGGGCGGCGAGGCCTGGGGTACGCCGGCCCGGCGCTCCCCGGCTCTCTGACGGCGGCCCGTGAGGCGAGGCTCCGCGGCCTCGGCGGTCCCGGACCGCTCGACGACATCGGCGGGCCCAGCTACGCCGGCCGCGGCGTCGGCCGCCTGTCGACTCCGTCCCAGCTGCGAGTGGCCGAGCTGCGCCGACTCGCCGCCGCCACTCCGGCCGGCGGCGCATTCGCCGGTCCCAGCATGCCGTACAGCTTCAGCTGGCTTGTCGACCAGCCCGAATATGGCAACCTCTACGACCACGGCGAGGACAGCGACGGCCTGGTGACCAGCGGCGAGTACCGCGTTCTGCTGCCCGACAGTCGCACGCAGGTGGTGCGCTACGCTGTGGAGGGCGACAGCGGCTACCAAGCGCAGGTCACGTACGAGGGCGAGGCCCAGTTCCCGACCCGCGCCGACTCGCCGGTCGGCCCCGGCCCGTACCGATTGGGAGCCGGCGCCGCCTTCGGGGCACCGGTCGGCGGCCGTCCTGGAATCGGAGGCGCCGCCGCCAGCGTCGTCGGAGGCGGCCCTAGTGCCGTCAGTGGCGGCCGCAGCGCCGTCAGTGGCGGCCGCAGCGCCGTCAAGACCAACCCCAGCACTCCCAGCACCAGCTACGGCTACTGAGCGCAGTTGGCGCCACTTACATCCACTACCTGACAGCCATGCCCGCCTAAAGACCAGGACGCGGAACGGGCAGCCTGCCGTCAGCACATCGCGTTGGGTCTGATATGAGTTTGGAACGCAATGTTGTCACCCAGCATCGGCACGTCAAGCCGTGTGTTATGTGGATGGACCCGGGCCTGAACTGTAAAATGTGTACAGCGCTTGTGCAATTTATCAATTATGATAAATAAACCATGAAATGAACAAAGGCAACAGACTACCATAGATACATTAGTTCATCACGTACGGTAGAGGGACCAGCGAAAACTACAGCCTAGCATTGCTGCGAATGAGGACCAAAGAGCCTACCAGCAAAACATGATGTTACACCCAAATCCAGAGAAGCTCCTTACGACTGACCCAACGTCGCCGTTTTCGCTGTCGTGACACCGATCTGCAGACTCAAAGAGCGAAGCTGGGTGCTAGAGAGCAAGCCTACAGATGACATAGATATGTATCCCACTGGCCTTGTCTTGAACTGCGGCTAACCCAACGATTGGCGGTTAACCGGGTAACCGGTCAGCAAGAAACCACTGCCGGTTTAGCACACATGCTCTTCAATGCATCATCATGTCATGGAATGTTGGTACCTCAGAGCCGCTGCCAGACCGGCCGGGTCAAGATTGTGACTTTGGCACATGGGCTGACTACTGTAGTACCTTTACTCGCTGAGAGGACGTATGTTAATAGACGCGTGTGAACCAAATGAAGTATTGTCGTATGCTCATGTTTTAGCGCTTTCTGCTGGTGATGATCTTGCATATTTGTCGTGATAGCTTCTTTTTTTTTATTTGCCTTTGCATTGTCGCCAATGTCGCTATCCTGAAGTTAGTCCATTCTCATCGTCACCTCTGTCATAACTAATCGAATACCCAAATGCTTGTATTGGGTACCACACAACGTGGTCTGCGTTCGAAACCTGCATTTAACGCGTTATTTAAGAAAGAGATTCCTTCAGCTTCTACTGTGTCTTTGGTATGGGTTCAAAGTTCTTATGGAGAGTTAACATTCTTCAAGATACCAGATGCTGGTGTAACGGCGTTTTAGTGCTAAATGACAAGATAACGCGTTTGCATGTATTAATACGGTTGTTATTTTGCACTACAACGTTGTTTAACCAGCATCTACCGGCACACTAAAGGTTGTTAACTCTACATTAAAACCTTGAACTCGTTTAACTTGATGAACTGGTTGAAAACTAATTGCTGTCCGTTTATACAATTCGCGTCGACGTACTCGAGATGCGAAGAAGTCAATGGCCACACGTTTGATATGAACACATTATGGCCATTGAGATGGTGGAACTCGTGTGACGTTTCTAAGACGTCATACATGACTGGGCAACCTCAAATTAGGCGGCGCGAAATTATCCACACGGGTTTGCGTGCGCCTAGCTAAAAAACGAGGGTATCTTCTGTCTAAAAAGGTGTTACAACGAAACTGCAGGAAATGATCTTGAAAACAGCTGCCTCATTTCCGAGCCCCATAGAAATGGTAAACACGGGTGGCGTGAGGTAATTGTGCTTACACCCTCAGCTTCGCACAAACCAAGGGCGGGGCGGGTCTCCCGCTGACCGGTTACCCGGTTAACCGCCAATCGGTGGGTTAGCCGCAGTTCAAGACAAGGCTAGTCGATCTCTAGCACCCAGCTTCGCTCTTTGAGCCTGCAGATCAGTGTCGCGACAAGGAAAACGGCGACGTTATGTCAGTCGTAAGGAGCTTCTCTGGAGTTGGGTGTTACTTATGTTTTGCTGGTAGGCTCTTTGGTTCTCACTATTCGCAGCAAGGCTAGGCTATAGTTTTCGCTGGTCCCTCTACCGTACGTGGTGGAGGGACCACGTACGGTAGAGGGACCAGCGAAAACTACAGCCTAGCATTGCTGCGAATGAGGACCAAAGAGCCTACCAGCAAAACATGATGTTACACCCAAATCCAGAGAAGCTCCTTACGACTGACCCAACGTCGCCGTTTTCATTGTCGCGACACTGATCTGCAGGCTCAAAGAGCGAAGCTGGGTGCTAGAGAGCAAGCTTACAGATGACGTAGATGTATCCCACTGGCCTTGTCTTGAACTGCGGCTAACCCACCGATTGGCGGTTAACCGGGTAACCGGTCAGCGGGAGACCAGCCCCGCCCTTGGTTTGTGCGAAGCTGAGGGTGTAAGCACAATTACCTCACGCCACCCGTGTTTACCATTTCTATGGGGCTCGGAAATGAGGCAGCTGTTTTCAAGATCATTTCCTGCAGTTTCGTTGTAACACCTTTTTAGACAGTAGATACCCTCGTTTTTGAGCTAGGCGCACGCAAACCCGTGTGGGTAATTTCGCGCCGCCTAATTTGAGGTTGCCCAGTCATGTATGACGTCTTAGAAACGTCACACGAGTTCCACCATCTCAATGGCCATAATGTGTTCATATCAAACGTGTGGCCATTGACTTCTTCGCATCTCGAGTACGTCGACGCGAATTGTATAAACGGACAGCAATTAATTTTCAACCAGTTCAACAAGTTAAACGAGTTCAAGGTTCTAACGTAGAGTTAACAACCTTTAGTGTGCCGGTAGATGCTGGATAAACAACGTTGTAGTGCAAAATAACAACTATATTAATACAGCCAAACGCGTTATCTTGTCATTTAGCACTAAAACGCCATTACACCAGCATCTGGTATCTTGAAGAATGTTAACTCTCCATAAGAACTTTGAACCCATACCACAGACAAAGTAGAAGCTGAAGGAATCTCTTTCTTAAATAACGCGTTAAATGCAGGTTTCGAACGCAGACCACGTTGTGTGGTACCTAATACAAGCATTTGGGTATTCGATTAGTTATGACATAGGGGACGATGAGAATGGACTAACTTCAGGATAGCGACATTGGCGACAATGCAAAGGCAAATAAAAAAAAGAAGCTATCACGACAAATATGCAAGATCATCACCAGCAGAAAGCGCTGAAACACGAGCATACGACAATACTTCATTTGGTTCACACGCGTCTATTAACATACGTCCTCTCGGCGAGTAAAGGTACTACAGTAGTCAGCCCATGTGCCAAAGTCACAATCTTGACCCGGCCGGTCTGGCAGCGGCTCTGAGGTACCAACATTCCATGACATGATGCATTGAGGACCATGTGTACTAAACAGTGAAATTATGCTGTCTAAAGGAGTCTTTTGCACTCCAAAGCATGTCAATGGTTGTGAGTTTTTCTATCATACCTGTAATCTGATGTTTATCCCAAACATTTTCCATGGGAAACCATTTCCCTTTAGTCAAGAAAAGACTAACTCCGATCACAACACAGACTTGATAAACTAACCTAATCCAGCCCACTTTACTGAAACCCAAGCCTACAACTACATGAAAAACTGACCCTCGCCCAGTTCATAACATACAACAGTACAACTGCACAATAGCATTTTTCCAGTACAGCATGGGCTGTAATCAACAACCGTGGGATCAACCTTACCGCACGACCCACGGCACCCATCAGCACATCACGCGAGTTCCCCATCAGCAGGTCACAGCGGCACCTCACGCACGCTGCGACCGAGCCGGTGCCCCTCAGCGCCGCCACAGCGCGCCCAGAGCACACTGCCAGGGCATGCCGCGGCCGTCCGGCGCGGTGGTGGTGTGGGAGGCGGCCCGTGCGGCCGGCTTCCGCGGTGGCGGGTCACGGCCCGGCGTGGCGCGAGACGGTGTCTCGAGCCGGCGGCTCTCGCAGCCCCAGCCACCGTCGCCGGGTATATAACCAGGCCGCTGCCGAGACCGGGCATCGTTTGGCTTCGGCAGCCATCGGAGCAGCATCGAGTGACAGCCATGATGTGTTTTTTGAGCGTGTGTTTGGCGATGAGCGCGGCGATGGCCGCCGCCTCGCCGGAGGGGTACGGCGCGCCGCCGCCGGCCGACGACGCACCGGCGGCTGCGTTCTCGACCGGCGCCGGCACCGCCGCGCCCCTGGCGGCAGCGACGCGGAGACCCGGCTTCGGTCGTCTGGCACCGGGCGGCGCCGCCTCCTACCGACCGGTCGGCCCGGGCCGCGTGGCCGGCGCGCCGGGGCTCCGGCGGCAGCTGTCTCCCGCCCCTCGGGTAACCCCCGCCAGCTACAGCGGCCCGAGGGGCGCGCTGGGCCCCGCCGGGCGGCGAGGCCTGGGCTATGCCGGCCAGGCGCTCCCTGGCTCTCTGACGGCGGTCCGTGAGGCGAGCCTGCGCGAGCTCGGCGGTCCCGGGCCGCTCGGCGACATCGG
Source organism: Pollicipes pollicipes (assembly GCF_011947565.3). Classification (NCBI taxonomy): domain Eukaryota; kingdom Metazoa; phylum Arthropoda; class Thecostraca; order Pollicipedomorpha; family Pollicipedidae; genus Pollicipes; species Pollicipes pollicipes. The sequence continues at coordinate 29,519,775 of NW_023596461.1, read as the reverse complement.
CCGGCCCGGGTACGCCGGCCGCCTGCCGACTCCGTCTCAGCTGCAGGTGGCCGAGCTGCGCCGACTCGCCGCCACTGCTCAGGCCGGCGGAGCATTCGCCGGTCCCGGCATGCCGTACAGCTTCAACTGGCTCGTAGACCAGCCAGAATACGGCAACCTCTACGACCACGGCGAGGACAGCGACGGTCTGGTGACCAGCGGCGAGTACCGCGTGCTGCTGCCCGACGGTCGCACGCAGGTGGTGCGCTACACCGTGGAGGGCGACAGCGGCTACCAGGCGCAGGTCGCGTACGAGGGCGAGGCCCAGTTCCCGAGCCGTGCCGACTCGCCGGTCGGCCCCGGCCCGTACCGATTGGGAGCCGGCGCCGCCTTCGGGGCAACGAACGGCGGCCGCCCCGGAATCGGAGGCGCCGCCGCCAGCGCTGTCGGTGGCGGTCCTAGTGCCCTCGGTGGCGGTCCTAGCACCGTCAGTGGCGGCCGCAGCGCCGTTAAGGCCGGCCCGAGCACTCCCAGCACCAGCTACGGCTACTGAGCGCAGTTGGCGCCACTTACATCCACTACTTACAGCCATGCCCACCTAAAGACCAGGACGCGGAACGGGCAGCCTGTCGTCAGCACATCGCGGTGAGTCTGATATGAGTTTGGAACAGAATGTTGTCACCCAGCATCAGCACGTCAAGCCGTGTGTTATGTGGATGGACCCGGGCCTGAGCTGCGAAATGTGTACAGCACTTGTGCAATTTGTCAATTATGATAAATAAACCATGACATGAACAAAGCAACAACTACCACAGATCCAAGAGTCCACCACGACGTCTTGTAGAGGAAGCAGGAAAAACTTCAGCTTAACCTTGCTGCAAATAATTGGGACTGTTGGGCCTAACAGTAACACATGAATTACATCAAAGCTTATTCCACACTATGACCTGGAACAGTGATATGACACAAGGCATACTGTAATCCACTTCAGTCCACCTGCATTACAAGTAATGTGCTGCATTTGAAGGTATAGGAACAAGCATTATGGATGGTGAAATAAGCTCAGCTGTAAATATTGATATGACTAGTAGAAAAGATTGCTCTAGACAAAACAATTTCTCAGCATTGTAAACATGCTGCCCAATCTGGTTAAATGAAGGCTCATAACAACTTTGAACACACAATGCTGACAAACCAGGAGCTGAAGGGCTTCCTCATATGACAAGTTGAATACAGGTTTTGAACACAGGCCACATTTTTTATACACAATACATGTGTTTGGCATTTGTTTAGTTATGCAAGAAGAAAAGCTAGGAATAGAATATCTTAAGTATAGTGTCATTGCTGAGAGTGCAAAGGAGTGTACAAAAACCATCACGGCAAATTTACAAGAGCACCATAAGAAAGGGCTGAAAGATGACAATACAATATTTGGTTCCATTCACACAGATTAAAAAAACATCTCACCGCAAGCTCAACTACAAGAGAGCCAGCCCATCTGGCACAGCGAGAACTATGGCACAGCAGTCTGGCAGTGGTGACTGATGTAAAAAATCCTATGGCATGATGAAATGATGATGCATTGAGTAGCATATGTCCTCAACAATGAAACTGGGTTGCCTAGAATAATATTTTGTGCTTACAAGCATACCAGTTATCACGAGTGAAACTTTCCATCAAATCTGTCTGATATTATCTGATGTTTGCTTCCAAATTTGTGATTGGGGAACACTCCCTGTAATGGTAAACTTGGATGTCAAATGAAAAATGTCAAATGAAAGATGTCAAATGAAATTTTTAACAAAAATACTTCCACTCTGAAATATTTTTCAAATTGAAAATTCAGCACAGCTTGCCTGGTTTGTGTTTTGCATATGCATGCTGCACATTCAGCATTTTAGGTGACGTAAGGGCTCATTATTGGGGGATAATGGGTGGATTTTTTTCACCCTCAGTCTGACACAAATGCTACAGATGCAATGCAAGTCAGTTTAATAAGAAGGGAACCTTGGGCCACTGGCCTGCAGTAGTTAATGTCATAACTGGGGAGTCAACAAAAGAGGGGACATTTACAAAATCTAAACAATTTACAGTTTACACACCTTCATACGGCTCCTGCTAGCCAAAATTGCTGGCATTTCTATCCATTCAGTCTAATACCCTCACGAAAGTCAAGCTTGGAACCCCAATCATGAATGTTCAACACTCACATATGCCAGTCTGCGAAAAGCCCATCCCCTATGCCTTATCACTGCTCCAAACCCAACACATAAACCAAACTTGTGCCAGGAAGAATTTCCCTACACTTTGCCTGAAAAAGTTTGGGAATTATTGATGTCTACAGTTACCCTTTGCAAAGTCATAATCCTATGAACCATTCGCTCCTGCTGCACTGAAATTGGTGGCTGACAAACACGCCCCAAAACCCTGAATGTCCAATTGTTTGGTGTACATGTGTTGCAAGTGTTGCTGAAAAGTCACTACTACGCCAGACATGCTATGCATAAGTTATGTTTTTGCAGCCAGTTATGTTAATACCTGCGTAAATATTTCCGGTGCAAACAGCCATAAGCTGGCGCGCCCCGGTGGCACATTCAGATCGTAAAATAAATGGCAGCACCATATCCAAATAAAAGAAGATCGTACTCACATTTGATACCAGTCTTCCGTTCCGATTCAAATCCTAACTTGGACCAACAATTGCTGTCCCGAATGAGAAAGAATTGCCGGGCCCAAGCACTGTCACATTTCAGTTTACAACGAGAATAGCGCAAGCAACGTAAACATCGCATTCAAATTTGTGATGGACAAATGAGCTCGCGTCTACTCGCGCTGGCACTCTCCTGGTGTGACATCCATCTAGCTTTAGGAGAACAAGGACTAATGCAATCATTTTTTATTCTTTTATGGTCTGTTCTATGACGCTTTTTTGTCAGATATCAAAAGAAAACTATTGCAAAACCCATACAACTGCTGTAATAAGTATCCTGCATTTAAGGCATGTGGTACTTATTTCCTCTACCTCACGTCGTTATTGTTTATCAGAAAAAAACATTGTCTTTAAAGTTTTCATATTCTTATAATATAATAGAACCCTTAACGCTTAAATATATCAAAAACCCTGAAATTTTTATACGTAGGAAAACTAGCTCTTTGTTTTGAAATGTATTTTTAAGATGTATTTTTAACGCTAGTCTTGTATCAATAGCGTATGGCTTGGCGGTGGCTAATGCCAGCAAGCAGAACGGTTTATCTACGTTGTCAAGGCTGCGTCACGGGCGCCCGTGGAAGGGTATTGCGTTAGGGTCTGTTTATGGTGAAGGAAGTGGACGTGGCGCGTAGGTCTGGATAGCAGATTTGGTGTAGTGCAGGAGTACTCGTGCAAGTCGGGTATGCATTTTTGACCTCGTTCGACTGAAGTAGTGCGTTGATTGTGCGCAAGAAATAAGCGTCGAGGTCAGCTGATAAGGCTGGAAGCATGATGCAAGTGAAAAAGTGATTCATACAATCAGGCAGTCCTGAGCTCGGCCCATGAAAATGAACGTACCGCGTTAGATGCTTCCAATAGCTCACATTGATATAGACTTACGTCGTCGAAACTGACACCTTATCAGGTAGGTACCTACATTTACTAGACTGCAAAACATGCATGTTACACAACATGTCAGGTGTAGTAGCAACATCACGCGAGGTTGTTCTTGCAGGTACATTGTAAATTAAGTGCCCAGAGTTTGGTGAAAGAGCTTGGTTTGGCCAGCACCAATTTCAGGGCACAGGTAGCCATGTTTCAAAGAATTATGATGTTAAGATATTTTCTGGCAAAAATATTATAATTATATTTTATAAATAAAAATAACACAATTACCCTAGCCTGAAGTCAGCACTTCTGACTGTAAAATTCATCATTTGGCGCAGTGCAGCACCACCAATGTCCCAGTCTGCAAACCATGCAAACATGTCAAGGTGTTTGGTCAGGGTGTACTTTCCTACCTAATGTTAGAAAAATAATTGTACACCATTTGTCATGTTTAAGGCAGGACATATTGTAAATAATCACAAAACAGGTGGATTGATGCTCTTACCTTCAAAATTTTTTATAATTACGATGGCGAGCTCCCAAGCGCCGCACACACACAGCAGCCGCAACACCAGCGCCATTACTGCACATGGTCACAACATTACTGCACATCAAGCAGCATCAAGAACCATAAAAATGTACCTGCCAAGGTAACAAGAATCCATGAAATTTGATCCTTGATGCCAATGGGACATGGGTTGCGGGGGGATTGGGTGGGGAATGTAAAGCAAAATGAGAACATGGTAGCTAAATAAAAGCTCACTATATGGTACCTGGATATTGGCCATAGGTGAACAGGCTATAGCATAAGCATCTGGTGGTTGCTGGATTGGATGGATTTTTTGCAGACTGGCCTACTTAAGCATGGCATCTTTTGGTAGACCTTTAACAAATTTGGAATTCTCATAATCAGTGACATAGGTAACAGATAATGACAAAATGCATTGCATAGGCGGTGTCAGTAACAATTTCAGAGCATGCACATTGAAAATAAAAGGTGTTAGAATTTGTAGCATGTTTCCATTGATAGCAGTACGTAAAAAATCATTGTTTCAATGTATTTGGTTTCAAAATACATGTTGAGCACAAACACTCAAAAAACATTTTTCAAGAAACCACATTTTGAAATTCAGCAGAAATTGTCCAGGCTTGCATTTGGAGCACTAGCACACTAACCTCAGCATGAAAATTTTGTGCAGATGTCCAGTCAAGTGGATAGGTATTTTCCAGACTGACAAATAAGTAGAGATGTCTCTGGTTCACAAACATGCTGAATGGTGGGATGTTTGTCCACGTCCCTCCCTTAAGTTGTCATCATTAACAGTTCATGTCTGAGCCACACAACTGTTGTTGCCCTTCAATGCTTCAGCCATCCCTGAACTGAAATGATTTAATGACAGAAATTTGGATTGACTAGGATCCATCAATACAACAAGTGACATAGGGCTCCTATAATAGGAGTCCTATTCATTCCTTTCATGCTACTGCTCTTATGCTAGATCAAGATGGCTGTGTCTTAATTGTTTACAAGAATGTAGGAAGCTTTACCAGGCTTGTAAGTTTTAAAAAAAAAACTTTGTAGTATTCATAAGTTTTATTAGCAGCTTTACTGGATGTATAGTTTTAATGGAACCCTCATAAGATTATAAAGCTCTCATTCACAAAGCATGCTGCCTCTTTGTGTGAGCAGGATGTCATGCTTCATATATACCATTAAAGGAAATGTGCCACATTTGTATGAGGTTTTGAGCTGAAATAGTCATCTTGAAGATGATATGGTGCAGGCAAGAGCCCTGCCCTTCTTAAGATGTGACCCCTTTAGTTTCTTAGCTACAAATCCGGAAAGATCTGCAGACTATTTCAAGTTCACCCAGGCATCCATGACAATATAATGACACCATTTAGTTCTGTCATTTGTTGGCTGTGTGGCAATCATGGCTGGGAAATATGTGATTGTTTCTGCTGTTCTATTTGTGAGCATGATTTCCAGGTATAATGTTTGTCAATTGACTCTTGATCAGTGTTGTATAAGTGTGATGGCACAATCAAACTATGATGTATTGAGGAGCATTTTGCTTAACAGAGATGTTGTGTTGTTTAGATGAGTCTTTTCCAATGCAAAGTGTACTGATAGTCACAAATGAGCTTATTTCACCATCTGGTGCTTGCTTCAATATTCTCAAATGTGAAAAATTCCTTTAAGAATCAAGCTTAGGATATTGGCAGTGTCACAGTTGTGAAACTATTGTATGAGTGTGTGGCATTTGTGAAACCAGAGGTACAGGGTTTGATTCCCTGTGGTGCCTGCTCCTCCTGCCAAGGTGAGAGGCTGGTGATGTCATATAGCCTCAACAGTCAAGTGATGAGTGCTGAGTGTGCAGCTGGGTGAAGCCTCAATGGGGCACACAAAAATTAAGCATAGCTTATGAAGTGACTGTGGCCCAGTCTGGGAAACCTGTCCACCAGGTGCCTGTGGTCTGACAAGCCCCACCAAACAAGCATTTTGGTCAAATTTGGCTGAATTTTCAAACTATTTGTGTGTGAAATGTTTGCATATTTTGTTTTGGATGTAATCTCACTTGTGACATCACAATTTCTTGAACAAATTGCTCATGGCTGAAATTGGAGGTGACTGTGTGTTCAACCCTCAGTACTCAGATTTGTTTATGTGTATGCACTGACATTGTTGCCAAGTATCGCTAGCCACTGCTGATGCAGTAGAAAACTATTTCTATGTGTTACACTTGCTCATGTCGCTTATCGTCTGGCATCCTGAAATGTCCCTAGATTATCTGGGAATAGGTGACAAATAAAAGAGTATGCATGTTGTAACCCAATGCTGGTAAAAAAGCACCTGTGACCAGTGGCATTTGGCAGGCCTGAGATACTGCTGATGCCTAAGCCAGCTGTGTGTTGATATTCCCAGGTCATTCTCCTGAAATGCTTCCTAATTTTGTTAGCACCTTCGAGATCATCCATCCAACATGGGGGCTGGGGAGGGGCAAAATTCATCCAGTTGGGTGTCAAGGATGTGACTCAGTCATGTTAATAGACTCGATCCATTGGCCATTTCTGCTGGCACAATTTTTCATTGACTCGCAATCTGTAGCCCTTTGACTCCAAGCTATGTCATTCTGACCTGCTTACCCACTTGCCAAGTTCAAGATGACAGGATGCTGGACTGACTGCTGTCTAGCTTTATGCTGATCATCCAGTCCTGTGGTGTAGAGGAGCAGGAGCTGACACACTTATGCCACTATATTGTCACAGAGGAGAGAAAGAGAGAGAGGGAGAGAGAGAGAGAGAGAGAGAGAGAGAGAGAGAGAGAGAGAGAGAGAGAGAGAGAGAGAGAGAGAGAGAGAGAGAGACGGAGACGGAGACGGAGACGGAGACGGAGACGGAGACGGAGACGGAGACGGAGACGGAGACGGAGACGGAGACGGAGACGGAGACGGAGACGGAGACGGAGACGGAGACGGAGACGGAGACGGAGACGGAGACGGAGACGGAGACGGAGACGGAGACGGAGACGGAGACGGAGACGGAGACGGAGACGGAGACGGAGACGGAGACGGAGACGGAGACGGAGACGGAGACGGAGACGGAGACGGAGACGGAGACGGAGACGGAGACGGAGAGACAGATATATGTATGTATATATATATATATATATATATATATATATATATATATAAATGGCCTGTATAGACCTGCACTCAGGTTGTTTTCCCCTACAAGGCCCTGCAATTTGATTTGTATCATGAAGTTGTGCTCTTGTATGGTATGGATTTTTGATCTCATGATCTCTAGCAAGCAGCACACTTTTGTCATCAGAGTTGTTTGACAGTTTGTTTGACCTATATGGCCGTTTGCAAGATCGATGATTTAGTCACAGCTCTTCAAAGCTTTGTGTAGAGAAGCGATCTCCAGTCGTAGGGCAATTTTCTGGTACCGCGGAGGCCCATAGTTCCACGACCACTGGCTGTTGACGGCTCCTCCCCTATCACCCACCACGGGTCTGATGGCGTTTGGATTTCCTCGGGTCCGTTCTTCCACGCAGCGACTTCACAGTCCATCCCGGTGTAAGCGTCGCGAAGGTGCGGTGGCCGCCGACCGGCGCGCGTCGTGTCCGCCCAGACCTCTCCGCGCGGCCTCCCAGCCACGTATTCGTCCCGCTCCGCGCCGGCCGCGGTCATGGGGTCAGGACGGCGCGCCATTGTTTGCTGCCCGGCTGCGGCGCCCGCCTGACCCGTACGTCTGACCCAGTGTCCCCGCGGACCGGCGCGCCGGAGCGCCGCCCGCCTGACCCGTACCTCTGACCCAGTGTCCCCGCGGACCGGCGCGCCGGAGCGCCGCCCGCCTGACCCGTACCTCTGACCCAGTGTCCCCCGCGGACCGGCGCGCCGGAGCGCCGCCCGCCTGACCCGTACCTCTGACCCAGCGTCCCCGCGGACCGGCGCGCCGGAACGCCGCCCGCCTGACCGGTCAGGGTGAGAGGCAGGCGACGCCATATAGCCTCAACAGCTGAAAGCATCGTAAAGCCGTAATGGCGACATCATATGACTCGAAAAAGGCACCCCATCTACCGCCTTCTGACATCCGTCGAGGGTGGGTTGGTTTATGAGGAGTAAGTGTCCACCTGGGCCGGCTGGCGACCGGTCATGCGCGTCTGTGACCGGACAATCGCAGCTCCACAGCGTAACGCTCGGGCCGCCGTTACTAGCTCGTCTGAGTCCTCAGTGCAGGGGTGTAGTTTTGTTTTCAGTTGGGAAGGGGCCGCTTCTGCAGCCCCTTCCAACTGAGAGGAAAGTTTGTTGGTTTTGTACCCTTTTGCCGTTTTGTGTACCTGTTGCTCGTTTTAAAGTGTATGTTGAGGGTGGCTTTAACCACTTTTCCCCGCTCGGCCCTCTAACTTGTTCTGCAAAATTCCACCCCCTTCTCATATGGTCGTCTGCTTCTTCTCCACCGTCGTCCACCTGTGACCGGTCGGTCTGCTCCCCGACCTTCAGTGCCCGGTTGGCCTCAGCTCTCTCCAACCTGGTCTGTCGTGACCCCACTTGTTACGGATCCCTGCGGCCCTCGGCCGTCAGTGCCCAGCCGGCTACAATTCAGTGGCCGGTTGAGTCCCATCGCCCGTCTCTCGTGCATGCGGCACCACCTGATGCTGGTATGGCGCCCGATTGTGGGTCGCCGGCCGGGCGGAAGCTTCACGGCTGGCCGCGGCGGCCCGGCCGACAGATGGCGCCCTGACCCTGGGTCAGTCGACACGGGACCACGGCCGGTGGGCTGGCACGCAGGGGGGGGGGAGGGGGGGCACGGGGTAAGAGGCCGGTCGGCCGTGTCAGGACCAATGGTCTCGGCTAGGTGAAGCTGAACGGCCGGTCGTGAGCCGCGAGAGGTGCTGAAATGACGCCGAGCGGTCCGCGGATCCCGGTCTTTTCGTTGGCGGCCTCATCGGTGTCAAGGAGGCCACCAACGGACCATGGCTGTCAACCATGGCTGTGCTAGATGTTTTATAGCGAGGCTGACTAAGCGGGAAGCGCGGAGGGTGGACGGGTGGAGAAAGTGCAGGAAGAGCGGAGCGTCCAGCTGAAGCCCGTGTCCAGCGTTCGGTGAGCCTGTTTGCGGCGTCGCTTTGCTGCTGTTCTCCGACCCGCGGGGTGCGCCGCCGTTCCCACGTGGCCAGCGTCTCGCGGTCTGTGCGGCTCGTCCGCGCCGCCGCCGCACAGCCACCAGCTGGCCGCCGCCGGCCTGCAACGCCAGCTGACCGACGGCGGCGGCCGCCCGGCGCTGTGGGCGCCGCGATGAGCGGTTGTCTCAGCCTGCCGCACGCCACACGGCTTCGGCATGCGTCCGGACGCGTCGGTCGGCGTGTGTGTCGGGTGTTGCATGCTCGCATGCTCGGTGCGGGTGTGGAATGTCCGGCGGTTGCGCCGGCCGGTGCGCCGATCTGGCTGGACTGGCGCGTCGCGCCGCTCTCCACCGGGCGAGTACGGCTCGGGTGTCGCCGCTGCACCACCGACCGCGCTGGCCGCTGCGCGCGCTGACCAATTCCCGGCGGGCCGGCCGCCGCGCCGGTCCGCTCGCACCCGGTAAAACGCAACGAGAAACCGGGTCTCGATGTCTCGGTGAAACCCTGGGAGCGGACGGCCGATTATGCGCCGCGCCCAATGATATCGGCTGGACGGCGGCCGGCGTCGCTGGGCCACGGAATAGACGCGGCCAGACGGGAACCGGCGGCGGCGGCGGCGCGTGTGGCGCCGCGCGCCGCCGATAGGCGCGCGCGAGCGGCGCCGCCCAGCCGCGCGCCCGTTGGTCGGCCGCTGGCCGGCGTCGCGCCCCACCCGGTAACGGCTCGCCGGCTCTGGCGCCACTCTCGCCGGCCGCCAGCCACATCCCGCGCCGATGCGTTGACCCCGGCGGTCGGTGCACGTGCCGTGACCCGGCGTGCCGACGCCGCACCGCTCCGACGCGCGCCGCGCGCGTCGGGCGGCCCCGGCGTGGCAGCGCGGCCTCGTCTGGCGGCGGTCAGCGGCCGCTGCCGGTTTGACGGGCGCTTTCATCGCCAATCTGACCAGCTGCCCGCCGGCTGGGCCGTGAAACGGTACTAGACCGGGGGGATGGGTTGGAACCCTCGGGTGGCTGGCCTATAAGACGGGGGAGGGAGGCAGCGGTCGCATGGGTATGGGCGTGGTGTACCCCTAGGCTTGCGGTAGCCATGTATCCTCCAGCTGTGCGAGGGCCGTTGACACCTTGCGCCCCGTTTGGTCACGTGCTGCCGTTAGTCGCCCTAGAGCTGTCGGCTGGCATGATGGTGGCCTGTTTTCCTCCAGTAACCGTCCGGCGGAATGTCACGAATCTGCCCCTCCCCGAATTGCACCACTTCCATCCAGCAAAACAAAGGCGAACATATGTGTTAGTGCGGGACGCTCGCCCTTTGTGGTCGGCGTGTGAGGCTACCGATGTCGCTCACCGAACACGACCGAGTCCGCCGCCTCCGGAGGCGGCGGCGTGGCGCTGTCACGCTCTGGCGGCGTCACACCCGGCGTTGCGGGACTCTCAAATGGCGTGCAGTGTCACCTGCGATTGCCGGTGCCGGGCTTCACCTGGACTTAAGCTATATTTTTCTGAGGATTACTTCTGCCATTGTGCGTGTATTTTCTTGTCAACGTCTGCCATACTTTAGCTGGCCCGCGCCGATGGATTCGTGCATCGCATTTCCCATTCATGCCCGAGCACAAAACTCATTCGGCATTCACACTCCACCGTCGGCGCCGGCTGCCGGCAGACGCCAAGCGACGCCGCGGATGTCAATGCTGTACTTCTGACGGATCCCTGCGTGCCGTCCACCTCGTCTGGCGCGGCTCCGTTTCCAGCCGTACCCTCCCTGCCGGCCAGCTGCCTTGTCCGGCGCGGCTCCGTCTCCGGCCGCACCCTCCCTGCCGGCCAGCTGTCATGTCCGGCACGTCTCCGTCCCTGGCCGTACCCTCCCTGCCGGCCAGCTGCCTTGTCCGGCGCGGCTCCGTCTCCGGCCGCACCCTCCCTGCCGGCCAGCTGCCTTGTCCGGCGCGTCTCCGTCCCTGGCCGTACCCTCCCTGCCGGCCAGCTGCCTTGTCCGGCGCGGCTCCGTCTCCGGCCGCACCCCTCCCTGCCGGCCAGCTGCCTTGTCCGGTGCGGCTCCGTCTCCGGCCGCACCCTCCCTGCCGGCCAGCTGCCTTGTCCGGCGCGGCTCCGTCTCCGGCCGCACCCTCCCTGCCGGCCAGCTGCGCCGTCCGGACGAGGCGGTCCGTCGATCGCAGCCTGGGCGCCGCATTTGCGTCCGCCGCTCGGGCGCGTCCGCTTCCGGTGCGGGCGGCCGGGCGGCCTCGCGCGGTGGCGGTGGCCGGCGCCGCGGCGGACCGGCCAACGCCGGGGCGGGGTCAGCACCGATGCGGTCGAGGCGCGCGCCTTTCGCCGTCGCGCTGGCAGCAGCATGGGACGCGGGAGACGTGATGTCCGGAGTCGGCGGCGTGGAGCGGACGGGCAGCCTTTGCGGCCGACGTGGGTTCGGTCGGGCCTGCCGTCGGCGCTCGGTTCACCGCGGAAGACCTCACGCGATGTGACGACGCCCCCCCCCCCCCCCGCCCCCCCCGACGTGGGCTCGGTCGGGCCTGCCGTCGGCGCTCGGTTCGCCGCGGAAGACCTCACGCGATGTGACGACGGCGCCCCCCCCCCCCCCGCAGAGATGCACGCCGTACAGGTCGTCTCACGCGCCTGTCACGCGGTCGTCACGCGCCGCGGGCGGCTGTTGTCACGCGGCGCAGCGCCGCTGAGGCCGTTTACGTGAGCCGCCGCGCTCGCAAGGCCTCTTTGTTGAGTTCGTGGCTGGTTGGTCACGGTGCCCGCCTCTCTTTGGCACTGGGGACCGGGTGACTGCTGGGAGGCTCCAGCGTCACGGGGCGACGCCGTCGGTTATTTGGTCAGGTGATGCGTCCGTGTGCATGACGTGGCGGTGCCACGGGAGTTTCGCACGTGGTGTGGGGAATGACGTGAGATGAAGAGCCGTTGAGATGTCTTTGAAGAGTTCTCGAATAGTTCCTGGAGGTGCACGGGTTCTCAATCACACCGGCTGTTTGAGAATTCGGTACCAGGATGGAATTTCGGAGATGGAGCACAGTGCTCGCTTACTGCATAACACCGAGATAGCGCCTGCTGTCAACAGCATGCGTGTCACTGCAGTGGTCGCATTGACTGCGAAACAGGAAGCCTCACACCGCGTTTTCCTCACGTAAGAACGCCGGCAACGAGCAACGTCTGGCGCAGAAACACACAGGTCACCGGTGATCGCATATGGGTCACGAGACTCGGCCCGGCTTGTGCGCTCGGTGACCGTGACAGGTCATGTGCGTTGCGGCCTGCCGGTTCAGACCGGCGGACATCGCCAGCCCATTGACGCCGCTGGCGTGCGAACAGCCATTATAATCTCGTCAGCACGCTCCCACGGCGCCGCCGAAAGCCTCCGCCAATGTCGTAGTTTACCGCCGTTTTAATGCCGGTAATTCGATTCGTTACCGCTGCGTGATGGGAAGTATTGGCGCACTCGGCTTTCTCGGCGGGTCGCCGTGTTATTCCGACGATATTATGTTACTGGTGCGCTGTGTTATTTATTATACTATATATGATATATTATACATTCCGGCGGCTTTCCTGGGGTACCTGTGTTGAGCGCTGGCTGCCGGCTAGCTACTTCTGCAGGCGTTGCCGGCGGCGGTGCAATGCATCAGTGCATTGCACTGCGCATGCACCGTACTTTTGTGTAAACATGTTTGTTATCGATGTAATGTGGGGAGCAATGCTTTTGTGGAAAAAAACACCTGCGATTTAGTGAGCACGGCTATAAGTCGCTTGAGCAATCGACGTGTTACTTGTTGAATCACGTCTAAACCGGTTACATCCCTCTAGCTTGGACCTCGACACTCGAGCTTCCGCCCGTCGCCGGCAGATGGACGCGGGGTCGGCGTTTGTGCGGCGCGGTTCGATGCGCAAGCTGCTGCCGAGCGTGCCGGACCCGGAGCAGCAGCTGGCCATGAGCAGCCAGCTGATCGACAGCCGCACCAGCTCGCCCAAGGGCGCGCACTGCTACGGCCCCTTCTTCCTGGAGTACGCCCTGCTGGCGGAGTACAACCTGTTGCAGAAGCAGCGTGTGCCAGGCGTCTACGTCATGCCCGCCGCCAAGACGCCGCTTGGTGAGAGGCGGCCCGCCGCACGGGAGGGGGTGGGGGACGTACGGGAGGGGATGCCTGCTGGGAACGGCCTATGAGGTGCAAGCCGAGCACGGATTATACTGGGTGTAGCGTCTAATCTGAGTAAGAGAGTAAAGTAAAGTAAGTAAAGAGAGTAAAAAGCGGTGGTGACGTTGTACTCAACTTGATGTATATGCCTGACAGTTAACGTAATTGCTGTCAGTCGTAATTGAGCGGTAAATAAATTAGTGTCAAAGCGATACCAGTCACCAGCACTATGCAGTTATGTGCCATCCTTTCCATGTTGCGGGTCTGGGAAACCCTGGCGATTTGTAAGTTATCTTATTGTGTTGGCATGCGTAATAGTGTAGCCGACTGGTAGACAGCCTGTGACACGCCACCCCGTCCCACTTTCCATTGCAGTGTGGTTCGGGGTGTTGTTCATACGGCAGGGCTACTACCAGGAAGGAGTGTTCCGCTTCTCCGTCATCATCCCCGAGCTCTTCCCCGACGGAGACTGCCCGGTAGGCACGCCGATCGCACTGCGCAGGGGAAATTGGCCGGAGTTTCCAGGGAGCGCTGTTGGAACTGGCGCGCGCGCCTTTGGTTACACCGCTGTGTGTCGAAATTTGTGTGGTAGGGATCCCGCATGGGCGCGTCGGTCTGTAGTAGTTTGGAGTACAGAGGTGGGTGGTGCCTGGACGACACGGGGATGTCCAGCTGCTTATGACGTCATTGATCGATGCATATTTGTCGCGAAAGCTCGCAGCTTGGCTAAGGCTGTGTCTGCTGTAACCTATGAACCGGACCTTCACTTGGACAGCTGTGATTGGTCAGACCAGTCTGGGATGCGAGCCGATGGTGCGCTCGCCAAGAGGCGTCAGCCTGGCCGGCCAGCGCTCCTACAACACTGGAGGGGGCAACGCCTCCGAGCGTCCATCAGGGTGCTGCTCGTGTGGAGCGGTAGTGTCAGGGCAGCGGCCGCCTGGCGACACCAGCTTGGCTGACCTGTGACCCCCGTCGTCTGGCAGCGCGTGGTGATGGAGCAGCCTGTGTTCCACCCACTGGTCCACCCGGAGACGGGCGAGGTGGACGTGCGGCGCGGCTTCCAGAAGTGGAAGCGCAACTCACACCACATTTGGCACGTGCTGCTCTACCTGCGCAAGGCCTTCTACAAGATCGAGACGGTGCAGCCGTCCAACCCGGAGGCGGCCGTTCTGTGAGTGCGTGCCGCGCAGCCGGCGTGGTTTGGGGGCTGCTGCCCTCTAGTGGGATGTCCCGGGCCTTTCAGTCATTGACGTTTATATGAGTGGCTGGGGTGCGTCGCTTAGGAGAAATCGTGCATTGCATTGCAAGAAGCCTGACTTAGCTCGTCGTGGTATGCGACAGCATGAACAACAAAATGGCATAGCAACGACCAAGTTGTTCTGGTTCAACAACGTAGTTGAGCTGCAGGCAACTACGACTGTTGGCGCATGCTTTGGTACGATGCTGCTGTTGAAATGAGAAGTGGCCTCAGATTTGCGTTAACTAAAGGCTGTGACGTCTCAGGATAATTAAAAACCCGAATGTTACTGTATTTGGTGCAGGTAGGCAATCCACACTGAAGCGGTAAAATGCAAGCAATAGCCGTGCTCAGCAGTTTAGTAAGGCGGCGCTTATAAATGTTACTGCGGTTCCCTGCGGGACATGGTGAATGACGGCTCTGCTGTGTCCGTTCAGTGTCCCCCCCCCCCCCCCTGTCCTCTCCCTCCCCCAACTGGCGTCATCGGTACAGCGGTCTCCTGACCTGTCACCTGATGTACGCCCTGTCACCCGCGTCTGGCACACCCGTCACCTCGCTCCCGCACCTGCGCCCGATGAGCCGGCGCCGTCGCCTGACGCCGCCGCCGCCGCCGCCGCCGCCATCGCAGGTACGAGAAGGCGCGTGACATGTTCGCGCAACGGGCGACCGACTGCGTGCGGCGGAGCCGGGAGCGTCTGACCGAGCCGCCGCCCTCCGACGACCCGCACAGCATCGTCTTCAGCCAGTACAAGCCGGAAGTGCACGGCCCTGTCCGCCAGGCCATGCTCAACCCCAAGGTGGGCACGCGCCAGCACGCGTGCAGGGGTGTGCCTGTCGCCGGCGCGACCCGAAGACGGCTGTGGTGCGCGGCCCAGGGGCCTGCTGATTTTCGCACCCCAAGGTTGTTTCTTTCGGGAGTGATTGATGCGATGTTTGAATTAGGACTTTGAATTAGTAGGAATGATTATTAGTGGTAGTAGAAATTAGTAGAAAATTGAATTAGTAGGAATTAGTTGAAATGTAGGAATTAGGAATTAGGATCGACAGGAGCTTTAGCAGGGGGATAGCGGCAGACTAGCTTTGATGTTGTCCAATGGAGTGAGACTAACGGTCTTGTGAGCTGGAAACGTTTCGGCTCTAATTCTTGCCTTGATGAAACGCCTGGGGATGGGAGGGAAGACTGCACCAACGGTTGGGTAAAATAAGCGGTGGACCTAATGCTATGAAAAGTTTGGCACCGTATGCTGTGGAACCACGCACCATCATTCGGCTGGCATCTGTTTCATCCGGTGGGCTGCGGGTATCAGTCGTATCCAGTTTTTATTGGAGTAATCGGGAAATATTGATATCACGTCGCGTGGAAGCGTGGCGCTGGTACGGCTTAGAGGACGTGAGCCGTGAACCTCAGCCAGTGCTCGGGTGCGCCATCTAGGCCACCGATGGATTATCTCCTGTCGTGGAGTTCCTATCTTATTGTCCACCAGACTAGCGCTCGTGCTTCGGGTGGCAGAGGCCCGAGTGATGCTGCTTGACCGGTGCGACCCACGCGCGTCGCTCTATAATATTTATAGGAGCGAGCCAGTGACATGTTCGCATTCCAACCAGCAGTGCCACCATTTTCTATCAGTGAATTGGGTTTCCGCGACGAATGCCACGGTGGCTAAGGATGGATGCGCGCGCCAAAGATGTCTGGTAAGCCATCGGAGTGTTTCCCGTGACGCTTAACCACTGAAGCGGTCATACCTTTTCACACAGACATTTCGCTCGGAGCTGGGCATGCCTGTGATGCATGACACACCTGCTGCACATGTCTTGTTCACCTCGCCAGTGATCAGCGCATGACGACCGACGTCCTCCGCCAGAGGGAGGAGGCGCCCTCGGGCCCGAGTAGCGCCGGCTACTCGTGGGTGCAGCCCGGCAGCCTGGACATCTTCTCCAAACCGGAGTCGCTCTGAGCGACGGCCGACGCGGCCCGCGCGCTGCGGCGGTGCCGCCCGCACGCGCGGCTGACAGCGACGGACGCGTTAGTGATCTGTGATCTAGTGTGTACCGCGGCCGGCAGGGGCCCGGGGCGGCAGCGTGCCTCGCCCGCCGCGGTCGGGTTGCGCCAAGAGCCGAGCGCTCGTCGGCGGAGCTTCCGCGATAGCGAGCAGTGCGGCGACGGCGGCTCCGGCACCGGCGGCGCTGGCAGTGAGTGGCGTGCGCGTGACGGGCCCGGCGCGGCCTGCGGCCGCGACAGCTGTGTCGATCACAGGCCTCGGGTCCCGCGCTCCGCCAGCTGGCGAATGGCCGACTCTGAACTATCGCCAGCTGAAAGAGGGCTCCTTCGCGAAGGCTCGTGGCTGGCAGATGCCGGCGCAGGACGCCCATTGACCTGGCCGGGCCGAGCCGACGTTGGTCTCGACAGACCCTGCTGTCGCGATGTGAAGGCGGAAGTGGTTGCAGGCTGAAGGCGTTCCACTGGCATTCTACTTCTCCGCCTGTTGTGAGTACGACGGTGGATGACGCGTGCGATCGCGGCTCGCTTGACAGCTGCGAGATTCGGTGACATTGTCCTGCCCCTAGGCAGCTATCTTGTGCGGAACGGTGCCCGCTGACGATCATTCCCAATCAAAGCGGCAAGCGCCCCCAACTGACGGCCAGGGTGCGGCGTGCTTCGCGACAGTGTACCGTATCCTTAAAACTCTGCATGCCTGCACGGCGGTAGCGATTCTGATTGCTCGGCAGCTTACAGAGATTGTTGCAGGGTGTCCCTAGTTTACAAAAGTAGTCACTGTGACGCGGACTGTGTTTTGTCGCGCTCTGACGGCGGCGCGCCGTGGGTGTTCCAGTCTGCCGGCTGGGCCCGCCTGACGCCGCGTCGGGATCAGACCCGCCGGGTCACGGCCCGCTCGGCCACCCGGGTTCCTAACGTTTTAATGCCGTGGTGATGACGTGCTTCCTGTGATCTCCCGTCCCCTCGACCTCCAGACGGACCGGCCGGGCCTCCGGGCCTGGGCCGCGCCCTTGGACGGGCTGCAGTTGGAATTAATACATTTAACAAACGACACACGAGCATACGTATTGAAACTGAAGGCACCGGCTTTGCCGAACGGGGCGGGTGCACGTGGCCTGAGCCCAGTGCTTAGAGACCGGCCGAGAACGAGTATCACGCAACTAGATTCCCCTGTTGAGTATCAGCTCTGCACACAGCAAGGACCTGTGCATCCCCTGCGACAGACGATCTGTTTAAACACACTGAAGCATGTACAAATATCCATATGTGTGAAAGCTGGGTTGCGGGTCACTCTTCACAGCACGTAACTACTGTACAGGCATGGGGAAGAGGGGCCAAATGGACGCGGCGACGGCGCAGCCACGCAGCACCTCTGCTACAAAACCTCCCGGGTCGCCGCCGGGACCCTGCCGGCCTGTCATGAGTCGCTCGGGTGGTCGTCCATGCCACAGCGCTGCCGCATCCACTCCAGCAGCGGCACCAGCTCCTGCGTCAGCTGGTGTGCCTCGCCCGCCCACTGGAAGTGCGTCGGCGGCCGGTGCTCGCCGTCGTCGAATCGGAAGCCGCGGCTGAACTCGATCGCCAGCGCCGAGCGGACCAGACCGACGCCGCCGGCGCGCGCCGGCCCCGGGTGGTACACGCGCCCCGTCGACGGCAGCATGCACAGCCGGGCCGGCTCGAAGGGCGTCGTTAGCAGCGCGCCCCCGTGTGCGTAAGACAGGCTCGCGTTGGCGTTCGGCTCGGCAGGTGGCAGCACGTGCGTGAAGACGATGGGCAGGTCGTCGCAGCGGATGTAGTTGCGTTCGCGGCCGCAGGGGGAGATGAACGGGAACTCAGCGTACCTGTCGGTCTCGTTGAACCGCAGCTGGTTGAAGAAAAACCGCAGGAACTTCTGCTCTGAAATAGCATTGCAGTGTCTTACTCATCGGGACCTCCCGCCGCAGGCACCTGTCGCTGAGTCCACCACTCAACCGACCCGCAGCTGGCATAGGCTGGTGCCAGGGAACCCAGGGAAGGGGGCACGAGGGTCGTCCTCCACCTGAGACAAGAGGTTTACAATCCACACTCGCCGATTTCACAGGAATTCGCTCAAAAGTCAGGAGTTGGGAGAATATTCGACATTTGCCCTCCCACCGTGAGGAAATTCCTAGCTATGTGCATCGACTGGTGCATGCGTCACACCACGAACGCGGCTGCAGCCAGCCGGAGACAATGCGCGGCGCGATGAAGCGCCAAGGTCACGTTGCAGGAGGCACACAATATGAGTGAAAAATATCTCGCAAATCGAACACGCGGACCCATGACAGTGATCGATAACACCAGATTTGTATTATCCCGATATCTTACCCTTGATGCAAGACGTGAAATTCTTCATCTTAGAATCATCCAAATACAGCTGCAAATCACAAGCGAAGTCAAACACAAGCTGTCACCCGGCGCAAATGGAGAATAACGTGGCAGGAAAAACGCACTTACTGGGCAACGATATTGCACCCGTTATGACGGTGACCTGGTGACCAGACCTCGCACCCTCACCTGGACAGGTAACACTTAAGGTTACGCGACGGCGGAATATCAATTTATGTCCCTTTGAGCTCCGGGACAAAAATACAGCACTCGATAGTGCTTTGCTGAATAATCCACACACATGAGCATGCCCATGGCAACAAATAACTAGCAGACTTGCCCATATGACGTAAAATAGATTGAATTTGCAATATTAAAACATTGCTGATAATGCTGACAATGCTAATCTAACACAGCTGATACTGCTGAATTGGTGGTTAACCAGTATTATTTCAAAAATCAGCGGAAGAGCAAAAAGCATTCCGGAGCCTTTGCGACCAGTGAGACCCTATGGTAAACACGAACACTAAAAATAACACGCAAAGAATGTATTAATGGAGCTCACCATGCCCTGGTGGTCGATGTAATAGAAGTACTCTCTGATTTTTGGTGCTGGGGACTGTCCCTGCACATATTCGCTGTATGGCCTTAGCTGGGCGGGACCACTCAGGCATCTTCGGAGCAGGGCACGTGCAGGTCTTAATGGAGGCAACAAAGGTAACATCCTGGAACAGAAAATGTACCTGCATGCCCTGTTCCCATCAATGAACAGATGAGTGTCAGAGCATACCCACACATTTTGTGGCTGACCTAGAGCAGATGTTGCCAGCTTTGGACTGATGCAGCTGTCAACTCATCTAGCATTGATATCACACTGGAATGGTGCACATGTTTTCAACAGATTTGGCACACATGGCTTTTAAGTATGAAGTGAATAAAGTCTGCGAAATGCTGCACAATGCCACTGACTCAAAAGATAATTGCTCCTGGCACTCTGCACTGCTCTTCATTAAGAAACTATGCAAGACTTTTCATTATTTGAATGATGTGCCTCATTTGCTCCATGGAAGGCTAACTCTCTCTGGCCACATCCAATACTGATACTGTTGAAGCATGGCTGACAGTGGAGCTGCCACCTGGCATTGCCTGATGCTGTGCTTGTCCCAGTGGTTCAATGGCTGTGCGAAGGTCAAGTCAGGGGCCAGCAGGATAAATGCAGGGTCAGTCTGCAGCAAGACTTGCAACTGTAAGGTTCATCGTAGACTGGCTGGCAGGTTTGTCGCACAGTTAGCAGCCAGAAGTACCAGGAGCTTCATTTGTTGCAAGCATGGTGATGGCTATTATCTGCAATATGAATTATTAAGGCCCATGGAACCCAAACACAAGTTAAATAGATTTACTTCATACATTCCTTTTTTGTTTTTGTTTTTGCACCTTGACTAGAAATACAGTTGTGCTTGTATCATGCTGGCTATAAGATATCCATTAAAATCTCACTTGTGGGTAAATATCTGCATTTTTCAATGCTCAAGCACTATGAACATACATGCCACAAGAATTACTGTCCAAATGTATGGTAAATGAACACTTCATATCAAAATTTCTGGCTAATGCTGGCCAGCAAGCTTCAACATCTTGAATGACTCTTCTAAAGTGCATGCTATCCTAGTGATCCCAACTGATGGTAATTCTGGTGATTACTGATTTAGCTTACACCGTACCCATACCAGTATACTATGCATGTTTTGTTACCTAAACATTTGTCAGTTTCTGCCACTGATCTTAACCAATGAAACACACCAAGCAGAAATTATTTCAGCCATTTTAAGGTAGAACTGAGTAACACAGTGAATCCTTGAAGCTGAGGGTCCTGCACCAGTCTGCAAACTATGGTACACTTGTTGGGGTTGATGTTGGGCACAATTTCTAATTTGGAGTAGCTCAATAAAATTGGGTGCATTGAGGATCAGAGTAATGAAGACATCAAAATGCATTGTATAGCATACAAAACTGGTTATATCACTTGTGAAATCTAAGCTAAATCATGTGATGAGGGGTAAAGACAGTTAAAAGTCTTAATAGCAGCCTTCTTTCCTGTTCAGGGCAGGAATATGACATAGTGATATTAGGACTGTGACTATGACCCTAGACATCTTGTTGGCATATCTACCATGGTTTGAAGATTGGGTCCTGCAGAATGAATGCAAGTAACACATATTCATGTAGAGCTGGCAGTTTGCCCATTAAGCTCCTTATGTCCCATATGTGCATTTGAGGAAACACAGCAAGTCACACCCATACAAGTCACAGCTTGGCGACATGCACACATCACACAAGAGAGAATGCAAACAGATATTCACCATATTACATAATAAATGGGACAATGCTTACTGAGAACAGCATAGGGGCTTGGCAACTTGAATGGCACATCGACATGGGTCCACAAGATAAAGGCTTGACACAATCCTTATACAAAAGGCTTGATACAAGCCTTATACACAAAAGGCTTGACACAAGTCTTACACACAAAAGACTTGACACATGATACATGACACATAGGCACGCAAGAGTAAGGCTTTATTTTGCCTTTTGTCAAGGTCTGGGCTAGGCAAAGAAGGCATAGATGAGACGCTCTTGCTCCACGCAACCGTGAACCTCATCACGCTCCCGCATGTTCCGTGTACGAGCCGCCTTGTACGAGCCTGCGAAACCCTAGTTGAATATTTTGTCTCATTCGCGCCATGTACATATATATCACACAGACATCCGTCTGCTGATGTATATTCTTACTTCTAAGGTCCCCCCCCCCCCCCAACTTTCTGTTTCCCTCAAGCTTTTCTGTGCCACTATGATTCGTTCCGGTATGTGTGAAAATATAACTATCATGTCGAGCGGATGGCCTGCGCAGCACAAACCTCCACTGACAGTAGCTTCAGCACCACTGATGTGGAGGCAGTGCAGATCGAGCCCGTGGCCGTGGTTGTCCATTGGCCAATAGCGCAAGCAGGGGGGGGGGGAGGGGCACAGGGGGCACGTGTCCCCCGTTTTGGTTGCGAGGGGCCCAAAGGGCTTCTCCGAACCTATCGTCAAGGGCCCGAAAGACCAGCCGGAGGTCTCATTCAGGGGCCTCGGCCAGCAGGGCCGGGCACTTTAAGGCCGGCCAGAGGCCCGTGCGCACTGATCAAAGACCCACTGAGTCGATAAGGGCCGATATTTCGGTCAGACACCACCAGTAACGCGCAGTCGGGTCCGTGGCGGCATGGGCCTAAGCGCCCATTTTCCAAGCAGAGATAAAGCCGGAGCCGGCGATTTATATTGCTCAGAGCTCCACAGCGCCTAACAGGGGCCCTGTGTTGTCAAAGGGCCCTGAGTCGGCTAGAGGCAGCGTTCGAGGAGGCCCGAAGAGCCTAGAGGGTCCACCGGGTCCGACGATCAAGGGCCCGATTGGAGGGTCTAAGGGCACAAAAGGCTGGTCGGAATATTATTCAGGGGTCCCGGCCTGCAAAGACGGACTCCCAAATAACGGTCAGAGGATCCTTTGCGCTTATCAGGGGTTATCCGAGTCGATATGGGCCTATTGGTCGGTCAGGTACCACCATATCACACAGTCGACTCCATCAGTTATAAAGCCGGCGCCAATGATTTGCACTGTTCTGGGCCTTGTATCTGTCAGGGGTGCACGGCGCCTAACAGAGGGCCCTGTGCTCACAAGGGCCCCGAGCCGACCAAGGTAAGTGTTCGATGAGGTCAGAAGAGGAACCCGGGCGGACACCAAAGGGTCATGGCCCGCAGGGTCGTGACCTGAAATATCGCTCAGAAATATTCTTGCACGGTTTGAGGAACCATTGAAATAATGTGGATGTCTGAGTCGGTCAGGGACCACGATTGCTGAACAGCTGGCTCCATATCCGTACGACCTCTTGAGACCCATTTTCCAAGCAAAAACGAGGCCGGGGTCCGCGATTTGCAACGTCCGGGGTCCCTGACACAATGAGGGGCTCCTGTATCGATTAGGGGCCACAGTGCCGTACAGGGGTTCCGTGGCGGCAAGTGACCCCGAGTCGGAGTGGTGCTTGAGGCGGACCGGAGAGAGGCTGAAGGGTTTCTCGGGACCAAAGATCAAGGACCTGATGGGATGGCTGAGTGGTCCGAAGGGCAAGCTGTAGATCATATTAAGGACCCCCACTCATCTGATGTCAAATGTCAGCAACATGATCTCTTGAACCAATAGGGATCCCTAAGACAGGGCGTTCCTCTATTTTGGCAAGAGATCACGAACAACGAACGGTCGGCTCCGTGTAGGTCTGAGATCTGGGAGCCAATTTCCCAATTTCCAATAAGGCCGGGCCCGCGACTTACATTGGTCGGGCTCCTGTATCCTCAGGGGCCCTGAATACCTAACAGGGCATTCTGCGTCAACAAGGGGCCTCGAATCGGTCAGGAGAAAAGTTGCTCAACAGGGACAGGAACAAGAACCCAAATGGCGGAGGGTCTCTTGCGTTAGTGGAGGCCTTCTGACAATGAAAGGAAACATTAGAACTCATGATGAGTGCTCACACTGAGGCAAAATAATGTCCTGTGCTAGTGAGGGCCCCCAATACCGGTGGACCTTCCAAACTTATTCCAGCATGGGCCCGTTAAGCCGAACTGGTCTGTGTGCCAATTATTTGACCACTTTTCGACGAGCAGGGATGTTGTTGCGTTAATAGCGCTTCATGCGTTGAACCGAGGTCAACTGCGCGGGTCAGAGGGCCTCCCGCGTCAGAGAGCGGACCAATGTAATGTGATATATCCCTCTAAGGGCCTCCGGGTCGGGCTGAGGATGCCACCCCGCGTCGCCAGGATGAAAACCGGAGGACACCGCGGTGAGACAGAGTGGCCCTTCAGTCTTTTACCGGGAACAAAAATGTATCCCGTGGTGTTGTACTCAAGGAGACCCTTTACCGCAAAAAAATGAGGGACCTCATTAGTGTTGAATGGAGTGTGTCGAAATGAGTTCAAAACGCAAAGGCCATCCCATGTTTCCCTGAGAATGTTCATTACTTAGCAGAGCCAACTAGTGAAACAAATACCATCAAAAGGTTTGAGCGTGCGCGCCGGGCGCCAACAGTGTAGTGGTTAAACGCGCCCGTGTTAAACGCTGCGCGTCCGAGAAACCACAAGTACGTGGTTCGATTCGCCGTGGTGCCCGCCTTCCCGCCCGGGTGAGAGGCAGGCGGCGCCAAATAGCCCCAGCAGCTGAGCGCGTCATAAAGCCTCAGTGATACGCCCGTAGCCTCGAGAAGCAGGGATAATGATGGCTTGGGTCGCAGTTTTGTAAAACCGAACGGCTTTGGCCACTGCAAGTAACCCCAGGAGGCGGGTGCCGAGTGCGCAGCAATGACCACCGTAAAATTATGTTTCCGAATGCCCGTCGAAACAAATTCGTCCATTTCAAAGACAACGAGGGCGGATCTTTTTTTACAACTTTGAGGTTGTCCTCTGGATAGATTAACAGTTACAGCAACATGGAACATAGATATTTTACCTTTACTCCTCCAGTTCCACCACCAGGTTCCAGAACTACTTCGCGGTGCTGTAAGGACCAATACGCTATTGTCATCAATCTAAAAGCCGCACGGGTGAAATCGACTCCCGGAATATCCCTAAATGTGCGATTCGGTGTTCAAAAGCGTTCAAAGGTACTTCTTTAAGACGCGTCACCATTTTCGTTCGCCTGTTGACTACAGCCTGGTGTTACCCGCGGGACCGACGTTGCGCGGTCTGATGGGACTGCAACGCCTGACGTTAGCTTTTTTGTTTCTAAGATGTGCAAACGCGGACGCGTAAATTTGTATCACTTATTTTTCACTCAAATTCGTGCTCGTTACATAATTTGCATCACTGATCAATTATGACTGAGTGCTGAACATATCTGGACAAGCATACCCTGGCCATGCTAATGCAAATTGTTGACCCATTTTGATCTTCAATCGACATTCGCGGAATTCCTGCAACATCCGTACAACCCAGATACGAATTCTGACAAAGTTTCTGAGTTCCTCTTGTTTAAAACGCCCACTACACCACTGTAAAATGAAGAGCGCCAGCGATTTATTTCATGCAGTCATTCAACGCATGATTTTGTAAGTTTCTTTACTGTACACTTCAGGCAGAATTTATCTCGCTCTAGCGGCTGGCCTGCGTTCCAGCTATAAAGAGTACAAATGTGATATATATATATATATATATATATATATATACATGTTAGAAACAAAAACATCGATAAGAAATGGGCCATACCGGCGATTTTTGGGGTGCCCTTTTACTATCAGAGACCCTTTGTCAACCCTGTACCCCCTGCCAAGGCTCTGGCTGCGCCCCTGCCAGCGGCCGTGGTCACTACCCAGGCCGTGGTTTGCACTGAGTGCCCGTGCACCTCTATGACCTGCGTACAACCCCAGTCTCCTTCCGTGCAACCCCTTTACTTAAGCATGAATATATCAAGCACGTTGAGAAGTCCTTTCTTGAGTTGAGGTCTGCCAAATGTGTGAACAGCTGTAAAATGGCATCGCCCCCATGGAATGAATAAATCGTGTAATCAAGTGCCCGCTTTTTGCTGGGACGCTGGTGCTCCACATGGACATTGGGTTTGGCTGCGGACCTGAAGATGCTCCAGCATCTCTGCCTTTCCAAACCTACTGCGTAATTGGAAGGGACGATGGAATCTGCTTCGGACCACCATTGAAGAGGTGGGCCATTGCTACATTCTAGTAATGGTAACGCTGGAATTGGTAAAATTCCGACAGCCAGCCAGATCTAATAAACATGCCGCACCTTGTGCCACTCACTGACTTAGATCGTATCAGAACTGTTATTGAATTGATGCGTTGCCAGCTAGATAATTGACGGCACGTGAAGGCGCAAATTCGTCACATGGACGCGTGTGAAAACTTTGATTTTCACAAGCACCTAAATGTAAGGAAGCATTAAACGTGTCATCCTCGCGAGCAAGGTAAATCGTGTGCGCATTATAAAAAGTATGCATCAAGCCAGTCCGCGGTGCAACATCGAATACCGTAACATAATCTTTCCATGTGGTTTTTGCAGACGATGTGCTGGAAACGAGCCCAGGAAATGAAGTGTTCCGTGAATACGCATCAGCGCTGTCTCGTGGATGTCATTGTCTACACTCTGATCGCGTCATCGCGAGCCCAATACGACAGCGAAATACTCCTTTTTAAAACGCCGGCCACCAAACTGTCAGACCCCTGCCTGTTTGAATATCAATAATGAATGGATAGCGACAGAGTCACAAATGATCATCGCTACACCAATAAATACCTCGAGACATAGATGTGCAAAAATGCTACTTAAAGGCAAGAGCTCCTGAATCGGAAACATTCACCAGAGAAAAGCAGGTTCCCATGCAAATACGTAGCGTCCTTAGTGATCGATCATCCAAATAGAAAAAAACACATATAGAAAACACAAACAAAAAGAGGAGAAAAAAGACAAAGAAGAAAAAAGGTGGGGCGGTCAACGCGCGTCAACTGTGCATTACACACTCAACAAATTACTAGGCCCTTTTCTAGAAACGCGGCACGTCAGGACATCCCCACACCCCACCTACCCAAAGCGATGGGAGGCAGGAAGAAGCAGTCGGCAGTTTGCCGAATGCCTTCCTAACAGCGTCAAAATCAAGCTGCGATTAGCATAGCCAAGCAATCACAAAATGGTAATGGTTTATTGTTCCACGTGTCCATTAGTTAGTCGACACACACGCATATTGTCACGGTAAATGCTATCTACCTGACCGAGCCAATATCTCAGACATGGCGAGGCAAAACAGCAGACGGTGCCCGGTCAACACGCTCGGGGCTCCTTCATTCATCGCTAGCATTGCAATGGGCGCGAAGACGACTCTAGACATCACCGACTGGGTACGGCAGTCGTCAGGTACGCCACAAACCACGTTAGTTGCTATTCTCGGGAATTTATTCGTTTCAGGGTTCGTAAAAAGCGGGCGCAAAAAATACACAAAAATATCGACACAGCATGAGCATTACCGCTGCGTAAATCCATGCAGAAAAAACTCCCGCGCGCGCCGGTCTCGTGCGGCCGCAACTGATGACGCTGCTCTACAGAAGGCGGCACCAGGACGGCAAGGTTATTGCGGAGGCGAGAGAACGCCGTCTGAGCAGCCAGTTCTAGCGGGCAGAACCTGGGTCAGCGCAGCGCCACTGACTCCGCACGCGCAGGGTGAGATCACGACGGCCCACGGCACCGTCAGAGCGAGCATCAGGGGCGGAGCGCGGGCGCGCGGAGGGCGCCCGGCGGAGCAAGGGAGCGGACGGGCGACATGCGCTCGTCAGAAGGGGGGGGGGGGGGGGCGCTCTGAGGGGAAGCTCGTGGGACGAAAGACCTGATGGGACCAACTCTGAAGTGACACCGGATCGGCTCGCTTCGGCGCCTCGCAGCTGACTCGCCAACAAATAAAGTACACGCGCGGTCCATCGATCGCCGCTCGAATTCTGCCGGCTGTCGCCCGACTCGACGCGCGGCCGGCGGGAGGCGTGCTGACCCGGCTGCCGCCCGAGCGGCGCCCGACTCCACGCGCGGCCGGCGGGAGGCGTGCTGACTCAGTGCACTCTGTGCGTGACCGGTGGGCCTGGCCGGAAGCCGCGCCGTGCCACCACCCACCCATAACGGGCCCGCACCACGCCCGGGCGACCGTCTACCTCCCGCCACAGACCGCTGTCTTTTGCGTTCGGTCCAGCCGATCGTTCGCGATGAGGCCCATCGACCCGTCCCGCCATCGCCACGCCGAACAACCCCACTCACCCAGCGTTCAAAATAGGGCGCGGCGCGGGGCACTGTCAGTCATACTTGGGTAGGGGCTTTCGCGCGGTCGCACGACGGGAGCTGCGTGGCAGCGTGGCATACCCGGACACATCCGTCTGCGCTGACGACTTGACGCGACTGGACGGGCGCGGCGCGTGCAGCGGCGCCCGGCGCGCCGGCCGCGAGCTGCTGCCGGCGCGCCGGCCCGGCCACGTCAGGTCCTCCTCGTCGTCGCGGTTGACGGCGTCGTAGAACGGCTCGCCCGAGTTGTAGCCGGAGCTGACGTCCTCCATCGACTGTGCCTGCTCCCAGAGCGGCGGCGGCACGCGCTCGTCCGGCTCGTCGGCTGCGGCGGCAGCGGCGGCGGCGCGTGTGCCCCGCCGCGACGCGCGCGCGCCGCGGCTGGGCGGCGGCTCGGCGCGTGCGCGCCGGCCGCGCCGCCGCGGCTCGCTGGCCTCGGCCGGCGGGCGCGGCTCGCCCTCCGAGTCCGGTTCCTCGGTCACGTCTACGATCTGCGGCAGCCGCTTCACCCTGTTGGAGTTGAAGTCGCCGGCGTCGGAGAGGTCGGTGACGTCGTTGACACTGTAGCTGCGCCGGAGGTGGTCCACTATCCCGCCGCCGCCGCGGATCGCAGTCTGCATTATCATCTGCGAACCAGGCGGCCGTCAGGCTACAGTGCTGACACGAGAATGGCGGCCATTCAGGGTGAAGCACATCACTGTTCTCTGGAGCACCCAGCACCAGCGCGCGCAGCCTGCATGCTCAGAGGGGCATGTGACAACAGCATCATGCCTCGTAGACATAGCGATCTGGCGAGCCATCACGAAAAACCCATGCCTCCGCCCCCACAAGCGTTTACACTTCCATCACCCAACAGCTTACAACCGTCGTCCGCAGAATGCAAGGGCGCGTTTGCAAGCACATCCGAAGAACACGCGCACACAGCCCCCCCCCCCGTGACATGTTTATGCACAGCCCTCGCGGCGGGACTCCAGGCACTGCCAGAAATAGCGCCGCCGGCGCGCGCCGGCCGGCGCCCCCGGCGGCTGACCTGCGTGGCATAGTTGACACCTCTGACGCCCAGCGTCATGACTGTCGAGTAGCCCTGCTGGCTGGCGCGCTCAATGTACTGCTCGATCTCGCACTCGTTACGCTCCAGCCAGGGGTGGACGAACTTCTTGTAGAGGATGGAAGACCCGCGCGTGACCGGCGACAACAGCCACACCACCAGCAGGATCTTGATCTCGTAGTAGAAGGGGAACCAGGCGAGCAGCAGGTCCGTCACCGTCTCCATGCACGTGAAGAAGGCGAACACGATCCAGTACATCATCCACTTGACGTACTCCTTGATGTTTTTGGTCTTGACGGCCTTGTACGAGGCGAAGGCCGGGTACAGCGTGCCGAACAGCAGGATCACCAGGCGGGAGATCATGGAGGAGAGCATGGCGGCGGCCTGCCGCGGCCTCGTGGTCCGCCCTCACATCAGTCGCTGGCTCCTGGAACGTCACGGGCCGCTGGTAACGCGACGGCCACAGCCCGTCTGGGCACACACACAGCCCATGGCATTTCCATAAGCTCGCCTTGAGTCAATATGCGTTCGGCGTCACGGCCGACGAGCTGTCACGAGCGAGGCAGTCGGCCGCGCGTGAGTCACTCTCCGCTGTCACGTCATCCCGTCACAGCACTGCATGTCATTAGTCAATGAAGTGGGTCATCGCAACAGCCGCGGGCCGCGGACCGGCGCACGGCAGAGGGGACGATCGGGGTTCAATCGGCGCCGATCGGACCGGCTGCGCGCGGCCGCGAGCGGAAGTGCGGCGATCGCAGCACACGTGCACAGCGGCCGTGCCGACAGGCTCCGCGGCGGCCAGATCATCGCAGCGATGCCGCGCTGCCAGCCCGCGGAAATAATCTCCACATCGGCGGCGGCGGCGGCGCCGGAGCCGCCGGGCGGCCGCGCCTCTCCCGGCCGGGCGGCATTCCTCGCGGCGCGTGCAAACGGCGGCGAGCGGTGAGCGCGGGCAGGGCGAGCCGCGCCGCCCGGCCGACGGAACGGCGCCGTGGCCGGCTGCCAGGCGGCGGCGCGGCTTTGTCCCGGCGATCAGCTGACCGGGCGGGCCGGCCGCGACAGACAGGGGAGCAGCGCCGGCTCAGGTGGCCGCTGACTCAGCGCTGCGGTCGCGGCGCCGGCCGGGCGGCGCCCGCTCGAGGAGGACCCGGCCGGCCGACGGCCCGTCCGGCTCACGGGCCCGGCACAACAGGCTCCATCCGGCACGGCGCCAGCCGCCGCTGACAACATAATAAACAGCGCCATTACGCGACCGCGCTACCGGACCGATGGCCCGGGCGGGGTTGGTCCGCACAGCCCCGGAGCGGATGCTAGACCGATCAGCGTGATGGCGGTGGAGGAGAGACGCGCTCTCTGCCCCGCGCAGTTTCGCCGCGCACGTGTGATTGAGGGGCACAGCCGGCCTGGCGGGGCGCACGGTCCCATCAGCGATCAGCGAACACCGCCGGAGGCTGGAAGGGCGCACGGCTGAGACCCGCGCGCGGCCCCAGTCACATGTGACGGGCTAAACCCGACACCGATTGGGTCCGCTCCTTCCATTTCCTTGTTGACTTTCCATTCGTGGCCGCGCATAAGTGGCGCGGGCTCTGGCCGACCGTTCGGTCATGCCATGCCCGTACCCGGGCTCGGCAGCGGCGGGTCAACGGGCACAGTCGCCGCCGCCCGGCTTGGTTCAGCACGCGGGTCACGTCTCTCCTACAGAGGAGCCGAGGCACAGAGGAGCGCACAATCACCCCCGCCCGGGGCGGCCCGCTTGCAGGACGGTCGCAGGCAGGGAACCGGAGGTGGGCCGACGCCGTCCCAACAGCGTGTGGCGAACGCTCCGACTGCAATGGAATGGCATGAGAAAGGGACCTGCCAACTGCAAAGGAACGGCTGACAGAACGGAACGGCTGACGGAACGAAACCGCCAACTGCAACGGAACGGCATGCGGAGGGCGGAAAACGCATGTGCCAGCGGTGGAAAGGCAGCAATGTTTGCCATCATCCCGGGTAAAACGACAGCCCAGACACGGACGGGGCTTTCCGCTCGATACCCAGTGACTGTCGGACACAGTCATGCCACGGTTCCATGCGCCGGCGCACCCACAATGGCAGCCCTGCGCCGGCGCGCGCACCGAACTGGAACAGCGCCGGCACCTGCCAACCAACGCACAGCCATCGGGACCGCTTCGTGTGCAGGCTCCCGTCCGACGGCGGATCACCGCTAGACGGGCGGCGGCTCCCGTCCATCCAACACACCCGGGGACGGTATCCGTGCGGAGGGCGGCCACAGCCCGCCGGCGCCCGTGCTCCCACTGCAGGGCAGCACAGCAGCCGGCCGGCAGAACCGGTCCCGGCACGCCACGCTCCGGCGGTCCGGGCGGGCCCGCTGCACACGAGACCGCCCCGCACGGCCCTCACCCGCCCTGAGCCCTTTTTCGGCCGTGATTCGGCGCGGCGGAACAGACGATGCGGGCTCGGCGAGGTGGCAACGCCTCGACAATGGCCCTGATATCGGCCCGGTATCACGGCCGGACAATGGTGCGGCACCAGCACGGCGGCTGAAGCGGTCATATTTGGGGTCGCGTTTCAGGGGCGGGAGACGACGCAGTGCAATGGCACGAACAGGAACAGCTCCTGCACGGAGGCTGCAGTCTCCACCTGGGCCCACACACACGGGCTGACAATGGCCGACAGCGTTGGGCGAAGGTGGCTGCAATTATCAACCCTGCACGCCGCCACGTTTTGCACTGATAACAACCATGCATATTACAGTGTCGTATTCGTGTCACTTACCATAACCTCAAATCAGC
The DNA here is from genome assembly GCF_011947565.3 of Pollicipes pollicipes. NCBI lineage: Eukaryota > Metazoa > Arthropoda > Thecostraca > Pollicipedomorpha > Pollicipedidae > Pollicipes > Pollicipes pollicipes. Next base: position 29,488,183 of record NW_023596461.1, on the reverse strand, counting down.
ATTATTGCGACTCAACCACCTTGCCGCGACATCGCACATACATTTTTGCTGCTACATATTGATCGGATATGTACGTGACAGGCATAACATGCCAATAACAGAAGGCGGTGATGGCGGCACCCCATTGCTATCAACCCTGGGTACAAATAACTACCTCGCCATTTGGCAAAAACGGACCTTGGTCCCAAATTTCGTGGCAAAATATGCACATTTCACAATTCCCGATCTCAGGTCAGATTGACAGCCCCGATTCTCAGTAGTACCCTGACTATCCGACTTGTGGTTACAGCGACGGTCAGCCCCAGCTTTTTGCCGCCGTACCCATCAAATGGCGGCGGGTCACCGATGCCGCGGCCGTCCCACTACGCCGTGACCTCAGCGGGCTCAATAACAACGACGTATCGATTCCACAGACCTGCGGCCGACGGCGTCGGGAGCCTGCCGTCGCACAGCGCCGCCCACGAGCGAACACAGCAGCGGCACACAGAACACTAAGGCGCGCGGAACCGCGCTGACGGTAGCCGGCGGGCTGGGCCGGAGCTGCACGGGCGCCCGCTCTGCGCTGCCGCCGGCCGAGCTCCCGGGACGTCCGTATAAGGCAGGCGCGGCGCGACGATTGAGGGCTACCCAGCACGCGCTGGCGGCCAGCCGGCCGCCAAGGCCGCAGCGCCAGGCAGCCGCCGCAGACAGCGGCGCACTGGGGCGTGACGTCACAGCGCTAGAAGAGCGGCGCCACGCGCGCGCACCGCGGTGAGAAGCGGCGCCGAGAGGGCGGAAGCGGGCGTCGCGCTGACGTCGGCGGCGAGGGGCGCTGCGCGCCGCGACGCCGACCGGCCCCCAACGACCGACCAGCCAGCAGCTGCACATAACCCTGGTGCCACGGGAGCGGGCGACGTCGTCACAGGCTGGCCAGCCCGCCGCTCACCAGCTGACCAAGTGGAAATCAATGCCGGTGGCTGTGCTCGTCTATCGGTGTGGCCAGCACGTGCACGCTGGCCCGATGTCGGCGCATTAGTGTCGTCCGTCGGGTAAACGCCGCCGACATTCCAGAACCTGGCGACTCGCGGATTGCATCGCAAGTGCATTTCTCAAGTCACGCCGTTTAGAGCAGCGCGACCTTCGCCAGAGTCGGCGGGCTGGCCCGCGACGGACCCACAAGTGGGCCGAGGGCGGGTCATGCGAGCCGCGCTCGCGACGGAGGCAGACCGCCCGGTGGAGACGCCGGGACAGAGCCGCGGCCGGCACGCTCGCTCCTCTGCCGGGGCCGGCCACCCTGACCCTGGCTGAGCCGGGGCCGACGCCGGCGAGAGAGGCGTGCCAAGCGGCGGCGACACCGGGTCCAGTTGGCAGCGGCCGGCGGCGCCGGTCCAGCGGCCGGCCGAACACACACAGGCGGCTGACGACTGACAGGCCGCGCAGCAGCCGTGCGGCAGATCAACACGGCGGACGACCAAAGGACCGCAGTCTCGCACCCCCCTCTCTCTTCCCTTCGTGAGACATGCCTGGCGATGAGCGTCAAAATATCGACTCATCTACGCTGAAGGAAATAACAGTAAGCTACATACGACTAAGATGTGTTTTAAAGGGTCCAAAGTGGCATATTATGCACCTTTGAGCCATATTTCAAAACCATACTTAAAGGGAATGTACCGCATTTGAAGATATCTAATTAAGCATCAGATGTGACGAAAAGGGCTCACTTATGACTATCAGTACTCTGTTAAGAGGAAAAGGCTGCTCTAGACAACACAGTTTCTCTGTTTAGTAAATATGCTCCGCAATATGTCATTGTTTGACTACGTCACCGGACCTCGCACAACACTGATTGGGAGGCAATTGACGGCCGTTACATCTGGGAATCGTGCTCACGAACGCCAGACATGGACGACTCGATAATCACATTTGTCGGCCTTAACTCCCGCATGGCTAACAGAATGGCATGATCTCATGACGTTACCATAGCGTCATGGATGCATGGGTGGTCTTGAAATAGTTTCCCCGAAATAGACCGCGCATCTCCGTGGGCACGTAGCTCAGAAACTAGAAGGGTTCACATCTACCAGCGGTCGCCCGCGCGGGTTTCGCCCGTGCTGTAACGGATCATCTCGAATACATTGGACCAGCCGCGTACCCCGCGACATCAGCGAAAGCTCAGAACGGCGCAGCAGTGCGGCGATTCCGCAGAGGGTGCCACTGTCGTCAGCTGACTGTCGGCCAGGACGGCGCCGGACGCCACTTTACGGTTACAGCAGGCCTAATAATCGTTCCGGTTCACGTTCAACCGCCTCCCTTTCTCAGTTACTGCCTCTTTCACTCAATTGTTCTTTCGTTTGTCTGACTCTCACTCCAGAGCCACTCCAGACCCATTCACCGACGGTTTCCCGTCCGCACTGCCGGTACAGGCGCTGCCAACGGCGTTAGTGCCAAATCATTACTGTCACTCCGACCAGCGCTCGACCCCACTTCAACGGAATCCATTCTGAATCCGATCAAGGAGGCGCGGAGTCGATTCTTACCCAGGGCGTTGCCAACCAGGTATGAATTACTTGCCGATATGCATCCTAAGAGTTGTTATCGCAATGCGTGCCAGCAGGCTGGTGACAGACACGCGAATAGTTGCCAAGATTTCTTGCCAGGAACCGCTTACTGGTTCCTAGTTAAGGACCAGTCCGCAATTATTCTGAGGATCTAACAAGAACAAGGATTCAGCAGGTAGTGATGCCGAGCAAATTAGAACGAACCACAGTAGTATGACCACATGTTCGTCTCACCTCGAGTTCTCGTGAGGCAGGGTTCGTTCTTCAGGACGCAGTGCCCCATGACGCGCTGCATTTTAAGACATCCAGCAATATAATTTTACTTCGGAACACACCTGATGAAACCGCGGCCCTCTATCAAGTTTGGATACCCTCTAAGGCCGCAAATTACATTCAATGAAACAAAAACAAGAGTCGATAATCCCCATGTCAATGCCCGGGAACCAAATCAATACAATGACGAGGAACAGGTGGGATACACGGCTCTTGGGTCAGAACCCAGGCTGATGACGTCGCTTTTGACTTGGGTCTTTGGACGCGCCGACTGCGTTGTTCACATGGCGCCCACAAGCAGCTAGGTGTCCCCATACAAATAGAAAACGGAAATGTTTGGACCAAAAATGCACATTTTGGAGAGGTGCAACCATCCATATGACACAGAGACGTGGACAAGGTGTGTATGGGGGCGGCCGGGCCCTCCTTTAGGAGCATCTTTTTTTGCTCTTCATAATAAATGGCCACTGACAGACACTCAAAAATCGACGTGATGTGGTCTCACCTAGTTACCCCGCCCCCATTACCAAAATTCTGGCTACATCCCTGATACGATGTGTGCCTATGAAGCTTTGGAACAGGCCTCCATGGTTGGGCATGACTCCCTTTCCCCAAAAAGGGTTTGCCTACACTTCGAAATGGAAACCTGGCGTCATCAAACACGGCGGCGCGCACCATCAAAACACTCCGGCGGCGCGCACCAGGACGGGCCGGCCTCTCCGGCGGCGCGCACCAGGACGGACCGGCCTCCCCGGCGGCGCGCACCAGGACCCGCCGGCTTCCGCGGCCCGCGCCAGGACGGACCGGCCTCTCCGGCGGCCCGCGCCAGGGCGCGCCGGCCTCTCCCACGGCGCGCGCCAGGACGCGCCGGCCGCATCTCCAGGCGGCGGCAGCACTGGCGCAGCCCTGACCGGCTGACCTCGTCGGCCGGGCCGGGCCGGGCCGCTTCCTGGCGTCCGCGTCCGCGTCCGCGGCGGCCGGGCTGGACCGGAAGCGCCGCGGCCCAGCCGGACGCGCGGGGCAGCGGCCCGGCGGGCGGAGTCCAACCGTCACGGATCGGCAGGGCGCCACTGACCACCACCGCTGCTGCCGTCGCTGCCGCAGCAGCAGGACGGCGAAACACAACTCTCGGTGGCGCTGACGTCTCTGCTGGTGGCAACTGGCGGACGGACAGCGCGCGGGTGGTGCGCGAGGTCAAGGAAGTGGATTACCCAGAGGTGGCGCCTTAGCCTTTTCCGCGAGCCTTTTATTCGAAGCGGGCAAGGGAAGCGGCTAGGCAGGAAACTAGTCTGCTTGGCTGCTGATAATCGCCAAGTTAGTTGCGCCCAGGCATGTGCGTCATGGGCTAATTCACGTCACGATCTCGGACGAAGGTCGCCGCGATACTGGTGGCAGAAGAGGGGGGGGGGGGGGGCTGCGTGCCAGGCAGCTGCGTGCCAGGCAGCACGCAGCAGGCTTCAACCGAAGATCAGACTTTCGATGGCAAGACTGGCATTGTGGTCACCTGGCGACCAGCTAGCGAGGGAGAGGTCAGCTTGGCTTTGCTATTTACTGCAAAGCATTGGACAGCGAGCGATCCTATAAACATCCGAACACGCTGTATAAAACAGCGGACGTTTTGCTTCTCAGGCAGCGATGCTGCGTTACCACTGGTCGGCGGACAGCCGGGAATGTGGCCGACTAGCCCAGGGTAAATCAGACCGCCGCGCTGGTCAGTTTACTCGCGTCCCCAGGGGTACGCTGATGAAGCCATGGCCACCCCGGTCAGGCGGCGGGTCTCCCCGACAGAAGACCACACTACACCGTCCGACGCGACAACGGCCAACTGCAGCAGTTAGAGGCACCACACAGCCGCGTTACGCACCACATTTTGAACCCAATATGATGTATCAACCTCTGTTTGCCCTGATGGCCAGAGCAAACAGGCGCGCGCTGTTACGGTCGGGGCTTCATGTGCCCAGATATTAAGAAAGGCATGTTTTATTATCGCTCGCTTCAGGTCACCGGCATAAAATTGAATTATCCGAGTCGGAAGTCCATGGGGACCGATCCGAGTTGGATTACAGAAATCAGGCCCTACATCTGACCACGCCAGGCCATTGCGCCCGTCAGTAACCATGCTGAGCTGTTACTGAAAGCGATCACGCAAAGTGTATTCACCTCTTGGCGACCGGCTGGACACCGCCGCCCTCCCACGGGGGGGGGGGGGGGGGGCACGCCTTCTGCAGGCCGCGTCACAGTGCGCGCGCATGTAGCACATGCACGTCCGTGCACCACCCAGTAGCTCAGCAAGCGCTGGGAAACGCCTCTGATCCTTCCCAGCTCCGGGCAGCCCGCGCCTCGCTTGGCGTTACCACGCGGCGAGGCTTCGCCGCCACCAAACCAGCATCCCGACGTTCACCAGGGAACCCGGGCCGCATGAGCGGCGACGGTAAACACGCGGCGGCACGGATCAGCCGCGACCAGCGGCGCGCAGCGGAGCCGGTCGTCACGGGTATCGGTGCCGGCCTGCGGCGCAGCGCGGCGCGGCACGCGCGATCCCCAGGCGCCACGCGGTCGGCAGCCCACGCAACGTCACAGCCGGCGGCGTCGGTACAGCCGGCGGCGCGGCGGTCACCACCCCCTGCCGAGACTGAGCCGCGTGTCAGAAGCCCGAGACCTGGTGACTTGATACCGACCTGACTGACCTGGCTGCAGACCAAGTCCAGAGTCAGGCCGGAGACCGAGCAGGAGCTCGAGCGGGAGGTTTGACCAGACAGTGAGCAGGAGACCGGGCTGGATAGTATGCTGGATGTATAGCAGAGACCGGGCCAGCGACCGTGGCTGGAGACCCAACCGGAGGTCAGACCAGAGATTGAGAAGGAGACTGACCTGACCAAACTGAGCTGGAGACCAGACCAGACTGAGCTGGAGACCAAACGAGACTGAGTTGCTGACTAGACCAGACTGGGCTGCACACCAGACCAAACTGAGCTAGAGACCAGACCAGACTGAACTGGAGATCAGACCAGACTGAGCTGGAGATCAGGCCAGGTAGCAAGCTGTTTGCTCATGTCTCGCTGTTAATATCACTGGTGACAGGTCATAATGAGTTGGGTGGGAGCAAGCATGATTTTTAGTTTCCTTGCTCTTACACAAGACCTGATGGCTGTTACAACTTCCCAGGCATGTACACAATAACACTTGTCCTTGTCTCTCCCCCTCCCCCCACTCCCCTTGTGCATTGTCCTCAGTGATAAAAGATGCCACTATCAGGTGACAAAAGTCAACATTTCTGGCTCGCCCTGGATGTAGACAGATCAAATACCTGTAATTACCTTAGCATAAAGAATACTAATCAACACATCCAACAGATTTCAACGTTACACACAGGATAACCTCTTGTAGGGGGAGGAGAGGGCAGCAGAGCCGAGCCCCTCCCAATAAAAACCTTGGCACATTTAATGCCATCCTTATGCCTCAGCGTGGTGAACAGCTATGTAATGCATCTGTCACGTCTCCCCCACAAATCTCAATAGCATCCCAAGACACTGAGTGGGATTAACTTTGCAAATGTTGCGTGAGTCAGTGATCACCCACCATCTGGAAGGGGTTTGATTTTGCTTGTCCTGGCAGGGAACAGAGGAATGAACAGTGGTCCAAAGTGAGAATCAATGAAACATATGTTCATCATATGGCCACTGCCACTCATAGAAAAATGATAATATACTATCACACACTATTAAGGTCTTCCCATGCATGTTATAATTGATCAAATGTCATACCTTGTAACCAATGTAAGTAAATACATCTTAATTGTCCAAGAGAACAGTGATGAAATTGTCGGGCACATGTAGCAAATGTCTTCTTCTGTTAGTGTCCAACTTGTGCAAAAAACAAGCAAGCTGACCTTCAATGACAGCCTATGACAAGCATGGATGCTTGTGCTGAGATGCTTGGCCAAAATACACAGCATAAGGTCGTCCATGACTTCTCTAAAATGCTTTTTGACATCTTCATCTTCACCCCTCCCCTTCTCCTGATTACACAGACCCCCATTTCCTGGTTACACTGTGTTCACCATGACATCCCAAATTGTCATCAGTCATTCAGGCTTTATGATGCACTTGGTTGGTAGCATCTGTTTGGTAGGTAGTTTATCACGCTAGATCTGTGAAACAATGCCCTGCATGTTAATTGCCATTGAGGAGGCCAACAGCATACAGGTTCAATGGTTTAAAATATTCCAAAGAGAACTTGACCAAGACTCACCACCACATCTTAGCATGATGCTGTACTGTCCAAACACACCTCCCTATTATGCTGTTTTGCAGAGCCTGCAATTTTGGTGTCTCTCAGTGTTTTTGACCCAGGCATTTTGTTCTCCACAAATATACACCAAAAAGAACACAACAAATTTTCTCCACATACAATGTGAGATGAAGCAAGCTGTTCCTGAAACTTTGACAGCAATGCACATTACCAAAGCAGGTTAAGCTCCATCAAAAAGTTTTTCCCCCCAAACATAATGTATTATATGGGCAGCCCCTTACTCCAAATGAATATGATAATGGCAGTACTTGTGTAATGAACAAAATAATTGCAGATAATGAAAACCACATTGCAGAACAATAGCATGGTTGCTTGTAGGATCTTTGATGGCCTCATCTTCACAGCTTTCTCAGTGAAGCATCAAACACTGACCAAGGCATGGAATTCCTATGTGATGAAGCTGCAGGATAGCACCAAATAAAACATGAATAAATCAAATGTCTCCATACGGCTCTTAACTGGTGACTAATTGCTTACCAGCTATGGGTGCTGGGCTGCAGAAGAGATGGTATGTTGTGACATTTTGTGGAAGCTGCCCACTTGCAACCTTTGTGACAGCATTGCCTCTCAGATTGTAACTGGTGTAGTCAAAATGACTGGTCACAGCATTCACGCCCAGCAATAGCTAGCAAGGACTCTGGCCGCAAAGCTAAAGTGGGAATGCACCTGGTCCCATTGCTATAAACAGCATATTATGGTGCAGGAAGCAGCCTTACCTGAGTCAGTTGAGACTAATGAGTGCTGTATTCATTTATCTTTTTTTTAGTTTCAGTAGTGTTCCCTTGCTGCATCAAAGTCCTTGTGATGCCAATGTGTGAAGGAGGTAACAAGCCTCCTTCCACACATACATGTGCCAAAGTACTATCCATCTGAACACCATGCTGCCAGCTCATACATCTAAAACATTTAGTCTGAATGCCATGTCATTGGGGCTTTACAATGCACTCAGTTGCTGAGGCTATATGGCATCACCTGCCTCTCACCCTGGCATGAAGGGCCGGCACTGCGGGGAATCAAACCCTGTACCTCTGGTTTCCCAGACGTGCAGCGGCTATCGCAGATGTGTTAGCCACTGCACTACTGGCACCCCACATTTAGTGTGAAGATTTGCAGATCTATTATATTGCCTGCACACCAGTCTGCAAGAAAAAACAGGCTACTCCAGACTGGCTAGCATGGCAACATTACAGAAACAGTTTCAGCACATGCATACCAAAAATCTCAGCAATATGAGTTCAGCATATTTTCACTGCCAATTTCAGCATGGGGAGTCAATATTTCAAGTTGTTGTGTTGCAAATGCAATTCCAAGCAGAAAATTCCCCCAGGTGTGCACAAATAAATCACCTTAAAAATTATGTGATGTCACATAGGTGTCAGCCAGTAGGTGATGTCACAGCAAATATACTTTTCAAGACTAGCTTACATGCACATCAAACACTTTTCCATTCATGAATTAAGTGTCAGATAGATACCTGTTATGATAATAATTGGACTTCAAAAATTAAAATGAAAGAATACACATGTATCTACACAATTTGGATATACACTTTAGAGCATATTAATGCAATGAACATTCAGTAAGGCACAACATTTCAGTTCAATGAGTCAGACATGCCTTGAATCAATTATGTTTCATTTTGATTATTCACAACAATTTGGCACTTTAAATACAAAAGTTTATACCATATGGAAGTTTACTACCAATTGTCACTTATGCATGTGGACAACAAAAAACATCTTACAAGAATACTTTAATGCTTAAAAATGCGAAGATATCTATGCATACAGCATACTCTAAATCCCTTACGTGGTCATTTAACAACGTTTGGCTTATATTTGCTGTAAGAGTCGATTTAGCTGTCAATTGCAAACAAAGGCGAGGTTCAGTAAATTTTCCCGAACCATCCGATCTTACCTAGCTGCAATGTTTCTTCGGAAAAGTCGTCGTTTTCGCCCGTAAGTGGAAAAGTGCAATGGCAGACGATTTTCAACCCACAGCGCAACGCTGCCCCCAAGTTCTGGCAGCCAATCCAACCAGCCCCCAACCACCAGATACGAGCGCACATAACAAACTGCCAGCTATTTGAACGAATTCCTTTCATCTTCCGTTCAAAACATTTCTAAGAAGCATTTTTACTCTATTAAGAACATCTGAATGACGTAAAGAGATTATTGTTGCCTAATTTGAGTCTATATAAAAACAAAACATGTTTAATTTTTTTAAAAATTCCAAAAAAATATATCAAAATTACAATTTTTATGTATATTAAAGGCATAATTCTGGTTCGTACTTGCTTATACGTCATGAGATTCAGATCACATTCTCACTTGAGATAGGTAATGAGTGAGACAGCTAACACGCATCTGCGACAAAACCAGCGTTTTTTGCTCTAGTGACGATTGGTAGCACTAGTGATAGGCCTTTTTACCGCAAGACGACTTCATAGGGTGTATTATTTTCAATCGTGGACAAGGGCCGTAACTTGCACCGGGTCGGTTGGATCCGGACGTCAGTAAATTTTAGAGAAATTTGATTATTGCTGTATTTTGACCGTGTATAATGCCACTAAAACACAAACGGACTCCGCAATACTTCGGACGTGGATTATGTCCACGTTCATGGGAATCATCCGCGTCCTTCCACCCGGAGCAAGACCTTGAGGGACACTGGTGGGCAGCGTCATTAGTTGAGTCAACACCACCCAGCCCCTCCCGGTACAGAATGCTATGGCACCAACGGTGCGGTAATGGCGTAGCGATTTTGCACCGGTAGCCCCTGAAAGAGACCGTCTAGCAGCTATGGGAATTGTTCACCGACCCTCGTCTTCGCCCACCGACACCGTGGATTACCCGCAAGACCAGCTGCAGACGGTCGTGATCTCCATTTATGTTTGCCCTCAGGAGACATGAAGATCGGCCTGCTCGGTCTCGATGACCTAGGTGTACGACGACACATCATGTTCTGAGCGAAATATACCTACTCCAACTCGAGACGCCGCCAATGCACGCCTGTTGGTCTTAGTTGCAGATAAGACGTATCATTGCTGACGGCGGTAGACTGAGCCCCGGTCGGCGGCTCACGCACTTCCCGAGCCTTCGCTGACCACCGCCCTTTCATTGTGCATCCCCCCACTCCCTCCCTCCATCGGTGCGTTCTCTCGGCCTGCGCTGGTCAAAGCGTAGCCGAGGAGCAGTCAGCTGAGACGCGCTAAGACCTGCCGCGGGCCGACTGGAGTGCCGTGTATGTACGACGCCGCGGGCATGTAATACAAACTAATTGGGGTCATCCACGTGTTGTAAATTGTTGTGGACGAGCATTGTCCAACTAAAGCCATAAAGCTTCGTCGTCCACGCTGTCCCCGGCTAGAAGACAATCCTAGATTGTAACAACCCTGGTAACCCTTGCTAGAAAACAGTCCTGAATTGCAACAACCCTGGCAACCCTGACTAGAAGACAGTCCCGAACTGCACTGCAATAATCCTGGCAACCTTGGGTAGGAGACAGTCCTCAGCTGCAGCAACCCAGGTAGCCCTGGCTAGGAGGCAGTCCTGAGCTGCAGCAGCTCATGCAGGAGCGTGACGAGGCATGCCAGGAGCGGAGTCGATATGGCGCGGGCACTTACAGAGACGACGATGAATTAATTCCGTTGCAATGCTGCATTTTTGGTCCGGTTTTGAAGTTCTAAATTCTGATGAGTGCTAGTGTCAAGATGGTACGCCTATTCTTAGGTTCCCATGCAAAACTTCAAGTGGAAAAAGGGAACGGAGAAACGAAAGACAAGACGTTAAGGTGGATAAAAGCTCATAGTGAGAAAAGCCGGGACGGAAAAAGGTCTGCAGAGAAGGATTCAAAAGGGGATAAGAGTCAATGGTAATGAAAGTCGAATAGGGATAAAGTCAAAGTACAAAACGTCGGCAGGGATTAGAGTACAAAAGGAACGACAGGCTGAACATCGACAGGGATAAAGATCAACTGAATTATGTGAAAATACCAGCAGCCATGATCATTTTGATCAGAAAAGTCATCAGAATTTGGTGCCTGCTAGGAAAGTTAAACAAGGCTGTGGCCACGTGAGAGAGAGAGAGAGAGAGAGAGAGAGAGAGAGAGAGAGAGAGAGAGAGAGAGAGAGAGAGAGAGAGAGAGAGAGAGAGAGAGAGAGAGAGAGAGAGAGAGAGAGAGAGAGAGAGAGAGAGAGAGAGAGAGAGAGAGAGAGAGAGAGAGAGAGAGAGAGAGAGAGAGAGAGAGAGAGAGAGAGAGAGAGAGAGAGAGAGAGAGAGAGAGAGAGAGAGAGAGAGAGAGAGAGAGAGAGAGAGAGAGAGAGAGAGAGAGAGAGAGAGAGAGAGAGAGAGAGAGAGAGAGAGAGAGAGAGAGAGAGAGAGAGAGAGAGAGAGGAGAGAGAGAGAGAGAGAGAGAGAGAGAGAGAGAGAGAGAGAGAGAGAGAGAGAGAGAGAGAGAGAGAGAGAGAGAGAGAGAGAGAGAGAGAGAGAGAGAGAGAGAGAGAGAGAGAGAGAGAGAGAGAGAGAGAGAGAGAGAGAGAGAGAGAGAGAGAGAGAGAGAGAGAGAGAGAGAGAGAGAGAGAGAGAGAGAGAGAGAGAGAGAGAGAGAGAGAGAGAGAGAGAGAGAGAGAGAGAGAGAGAGAGAGAGAGAGATAGAGAGAGAGAGAGAGAGTAGATAATAGAGAGAGATAGAGATAGAGAGAGAGAGAGAGAGAGAGACAGAGAGGAGAGAGAGAGAGAGAGGAGAGAGAGAGAGAGAGAGAGAGAGTGAGAAGAGTAAGAGAGGAAGGAGCGAGAGGAGAGAGAAGAGAGAGAGAGAGGCGAGCTCGAGAGTTTGAGAGAGAGAGAGCGAGAGAGAGACGCCGACGAGAGTCGCAGCGCGATCGAGATGGAGGAGAGGAGAGAGAGAGTAGGAGAATAGAGAGAGAGAGAGAGATGAGAGAGAGAGAGAGAGAGAGAAGGAGAGAGAGCGAGAGAAAGAGGAGAGGAGAGAGAGAGAGATGTGACTGGATGGAACTGGATGGGGTGGGACGGGAGCGGGTGGGATCGTGTGGGACCAGATACGACCAGATGAGACGGGACCGGACCGAAAAGAGCGGCTCCAGGTGGGACCACGCGAGGTCGGACGCAGACAGCATCGGGCGTCAACGGACGAGGTCGAAAGGAACCGGACGTAACAGAAGGGGACCAGACGGGTCCAGACAAAGCCTGATGGAACCGGATGGAACTGGACGAGATCAGACGGGACTGGACGGAGCGTGATGCTATCAGCCGGGGCAGGATGAGACCAGACAAATTTTAAGGAAGCCTTTGCTACTTAAGGGTCTTAGTAAGACCCCGAAATGACAGTATTAACTGTTTCGTAACATCACCTGACTATCGTGCAGGCGGCGCCGCGCGGCACCCATATCCCCGGCGTATGACGTTAGGGGTATGGAGCGGGGTACGCAGGGTGGCCGCAAGACACCGGACGGTGTATGTTGTGCAGCTGTGTCAGCAGTGAATCTGCGTGTGCATTATGAAATCCTGAAAACGGGGTTGACCTGTTCCAGACACAAAACTATGGTGCTTGACATGAGCGAGGAAGGCCTTAAGCTTCTGGTTATTCGGCCAGGGGTGTGGTTTCGCAAAATGAGTTGAAAGAGGGAGAGGGGAAGCAAACCAAGGAAAATCACGCAACAAACCTTCAAAAGACCATCTAATTGATTTGTCACCGGATTCCACCCACTTTCCTCCCAAACACCGTCAACTGAAAAGGAAACTATACCCCTGTGTTCTGTGCTTTGAGTTCAGTGCTCCCGTGCAGAGTTATCAATGATGATATTTACGATGATCGAGGAAATGGTGCATTACATGATATACACATTGCGGCAACGTGCACGTCCCCATACCCATGTCGTCCTGTTTTACGATCACGATACCTGACAATGAAAATGATGATGATGATGACGATGATGATGGTGATGATGATGATGATGATGATGATGATGCTGATGATGACGATAGTGGTGGTGGTGGTGGTGGTGGTGGTGATGGTAATGATGACGAAATTTTCGCGAACCCACGTTTTGCTTATATTGAAACTGATATCCGTCCCGATGGTTCAGTTAGTTAGAGCGCCTGCCCTCCGATTCACCCATCCGTGGCGGGATGAGTTCGAGTCGCTTTAGCCGCTCGCCATTTGGCCTTGTCAGGTATGGCCCGCGGCCGGTGGCAGCGGCCGCGATAAACGTCAGAAGACGTCAGAGGGCAGGATGTACCGTGCAGAGCATCGCGGTTCGTTAAGCTTTCGCCACCAAACTCTTCTGTTGACATGGAATAGCGCGATCAGATGGACGGCGTCAGGGCTTACACAGCAAGCACCGCTTAATGTGAGCTCTGATCTCAGAGGTCTATCTATTCAGAAGGTTTGGATTAAATCTGAAAAAGTCATAGGTTGTTATGCGTTGTCGTGGGTTTACTATAAGTACAGGTGATAAGTGTTGACCCATGTTCGTGTTACTCACCAGTGCGGCGGCGCGGTGCATCTAATTTCGGCAGCCTCGTTAGCTGTGGCACACATATCGCTTATACATTGCTGGGGCTACATTTCCCACAGAATACAAATGTTTACATGTGTCTTGCTCCCTCGTTACAGTCTACAAATGCAACCAAACATTTTGTTATTTTCACTTCTATGACACACAGTGGAGTTATACTTTCCAGAGAGTTAACCTCATATTTCGCCATTCGCATATTTCGCCAGACGCTATTCGATGCCAAGCTTTAAAATTGGACTGCCTTTGCTTCAATCGGCTACCATTACCAATGCCTAAATATTCACGTGTTGCGATGCACTTTGAGTCATTATAAATCACAATAAGACTTCCTGTGAAAGGTATCGCTTTCGGCTTGAACTACGCACGACATGCAAATTCAGCGACTAACAATTTAAAAAAAAAAATTGGCCATTCCTATCAATTATGCTGCCTGATATTGAAGGTATTAGTAGCCTTTGTACTACATCTGACCGATTTTTTCGCACTGCTTCATCCCAAAATGATCAAATTTCCCCAGCCAATGTGAAAACCGCACTCCATGTACCTACCTACTTCGTCTAGCCGTCCACGCTTGCCCCGAGGAAGACAGTTTTCGTATCAGAATTAACAAAAACAAGACTCAAAATTACGGACCCAAGGCAAGAGCATTGGGAAGGGGGACGGGGGAGGGGGGGGGGGGGCGGAGAAACTATCGTGCCATGTTACGGACTCAGACTCATATTCGGGTCGATAATCGCCCAACAACGGACTTCCGAATGACCTGAAAATCTACATACAAATGTGACGTGACCTATTGCTCGCAATGGGTGAAAAAACTGAAATTGGTACGAAGACACCCGCGGATTTTTCCTTGTCACCAATTAATGAAGTTGTAACCGATGTAGGGTCATATCAGTTAAATCAAACTGCTTCTACTTTCACAAAAATGTTCGTAAAACGAGATTTTGATCTCAACACGATAAGCAAAAAAGCTGAGACAGACAGAAACTGGTGTGGCCCATATCAGGCCAGAGTCGCAAATATCGATCGACATACAAATCTGAATCCGCTGTCGATTTGACAAACGCATGTAGAGTGGTCTGCTCTTGACAAAATCCTGGATCCGCCCCTAGGTCAGTGACACTGGCAGATGCCTATACCAACAATCGTCCCTTCCACATGGAGCGTGGGATGGTAATGGTAATTTGAGTCTGAACATGACAATGCAGAATAGAACAAAGTGGCGCGCAGTTTATAGAGCGCCGATAATGTGTCATGCTGACAAGAACCCGTAAAGTAGCCAGCTTCTATCAAATAAAGTGTTGTCTCAATCTCACTAAGACATTTACAAACGTAAAGGAACAATGAAGCAAACGAAAAACCAACAACAAAAGTTGCCCTGCATTTCTTTACGAAAAAAATATTTTTACTAGGACTTACCGCGACAAAATAGCTCGATTTTGTGCTTGAAAATTTTCAGATTCGCCGAACCAAAGTTGGAGAGGTGCAACACCCCCAGTCCAAAAGCTGCGGAGCAAGCGCCCCCTGTCCCCCCCCTCCGGTTTCTGCCCCTTTGAGTTTGTGGGGGTTGACACAACTCCGACCGCAGTTCACGTAGTTTTTAAAAAAAAAAACCAAGTCCACACTGAATCGCGAGAAATTTTGCAGACTCGAAATCAGGTCCGACTCAACGTGCCGTCAACCTTAAGTCTTCATGTCACGGCAGGCGTTCGAGTGAAGCGTAGATGAAGACGTCTGCACGCTGCAGCTGCATCCGATTCTGTGTGTGCAGGCTGCAATATATCGCCTCAAAGAAGCCATTAGCAATGTTCCTATGGGAAGTCAGCATCATATTTCCACATTTTTACAGACATTTTACGATGCGAAAGACGTTCGCTATATTCGCAAATATTTTTGCTATCACTAATTTATATACACCGCATTCAGTTAGATATCATGACTTTAGGTTTTGACAGCTACAAGACCGAGGAACCGCCATCTCCTGCGGGCTTTTTATGCCTGCAAAGGTAATGCTCATTACAAGCAATGGCCTTTCTCACCATGGCCTATTCGCTCCTTTCCGCCAAAACACGCCCTCCAATATACACGTCAAAAAGAAGGGGTCTTCCTTTTTTATCACGACCACGGATGTCAAAATTCTTCTAAAAGAGTGCTGACCGATAGAGGAAATTCCTGGCAGGCGTCTGGAAAGCTGAGTGAAGGTATATCCAATATTCGGCTAATCACCTCGATAATCGCTGGTTTTGTAAATCAGCGAGCATGTGAATTACGTCAGATGAGAATGTGTAATTGGCTTCGGGTAACCATACCAAATCAGCTCAGACGGAGCAAAAACGACCCAGTCATGTACCCACTTTACCTGTAGAACACACTTTGCTATGATCACAGGTTTACCAGAGCAGTTAAACTTTCTGGTAGGTAATCCACTCTGTTTGCCACGGAAATGGTCATGATTGTAGTTCAAGACAGACCGCAGCCTTAGCAGTAAGCATCAATGTCAAATATTCGAGCAGTGTGATACATTCTTTCTGGGGGTTTCCTGAACAACAAGAAGTTCATGCATGCCAAAGATTTTTCCGCCAATATAATCGTTTTAATAAATCTGAGAATGACATGTGGAAAATTACGCGTCAGATAAATACAAGCAGTGATTTCAATAAGTTATCTCATCGATAGTAGCAGGTGTTTTCAACTAAATCACAGCGTATGAACCTCGTTTTCAACAATGTCGGTGAGTCCGGCTCGTCGACGCCTCATGTTAGATCTTAAGCGACTTCAGATGGAACCTCCCGATGGTGTTAGCGCATCGCCAGTCGGTGACGATTTTATGATTTGGGACGCTATTATATTTGGTCCCACCGACACGCCATTTGAAGACGGGACATTCCGCCTGAAGCTCCAATTCACCGAAGAATACCCACACAAACCGCCTGATGTGCGATTTATGTCTAAACTGTTCCACCCAAATGTCTACGCCGATGGGTCCATATGCTTGGATATTTTGCAAGGCCGATGGAGTCCGGTATATGATGTTGGATCAATCCTGACATCTATTCAATCCCTGCTGAACGAGCCGAATCCGAACTCCCCTGCAAACGCTTACGCTGCGCAGCTGTACCAGACAGACAAAAAGGAGTACGCACGCCATGTTCAAGCCATGGTTACCAGTTCCTGGAGATCACTAGAAGACGACCAAGAAGGCACTAGCTATCAGGAGACAGCGGATCTTGATTCAGGACGGGAATCAGATCTGGAAGAGGTGACATAACGGCAATATTACCATTTCTTCACGCTGGATTCGTAATCGCAATGTCCCCTAGTGATAAGGTTTATCAAATTGTGTCCAGTTTTTTAGCGATTGACGATTTTTCGACCAATCATGGTGTTTGTTCCAGACCTTTGGCGTTGATTGTATTGCTGCATATTTTTGAGTGATATCTTTTGGGTAATATATGGAAGCATTCTCCACATTTGTCAAGCTATCACGCCAATAAATCTAAATACCACGATGTTATCTCATCCGCATCTTTATGATACCCAGCTGTCGGCGCCTTGCTGTTTTCTCCGCATACGCCAGGAGCGAGAAACGCCTTGTACAAAAATATGTGTATTCTGTGCCTTTCACCGAAGTATCACGTCTACCCCTTAAATATTGGAGTACAGAATAAACCATAACGACGGTGAACAACAGTCACACGCGTCCCTCATCCCGGTATCCTTTGCTGCGAGATGAATCGATCCAGTCCAGAAAATGCATTACGATATAACAACAGAGCGATGACGCGGCCGCTAACGGGGTGCGCTTGGCGGCCACAGCACTGCTTGGTAACGAAGTCAAACAGACGACTCAAGCGGGTACATCATGCTCTTTGCATTGACAGTCACCGCTGTTGCCAAGTTAACACAATGACGGGAGTGATGAGGTAAAGCGGCGTGTGTCCAACAAAACTGCTGGACGCTGGTGGTGTGACGATTCCAAGGCAACGTATCAGATGACAAAAGTCAAAAGCCACTCTCAACGGCATTTTAAGACGTTCGCTGCAGTACAGCGATACTGACGGAACAAAGAGTCGCTCCCATTTGGACGACATATGGGTGTTGTAGGTGCCGTGTGCATACATGCGATGCCGGCCTCCATCAACGCAACATAAGCTTTGCGTATATTTCTCTGACAGGGACGTGCAACTGTTCGCGCCAGACATAACTCGCCCCTATGACGCGTTGAGTTTTGGTTTCCCTACCAATAATGCCTTCATAATTCGTATGCATGTTGCAATTTTTGCCATCAGTTTTGGTTCGGGTCTACAAGCCAACAGGGTACAAATGAAAATAAGCAGTTTCTTGCATCTATGTCATGGAGCTTAATACTGTACGTTATAGTTACTTTTCCATTTGGTTTCCTTTGCGAACCATAGAAAAGATGATACCAGGGCGGAAATGTGGCTGCACAAACACACCACAAGTAGTGAATGGATTTCCTGTACTCATTAGTATACGTACTTCCTGATCTGATAAATATTTGTGTACAATGTATAACTCTTTCGGCGCAAAGCACGTGCGAGGCATAGCATATCGCGAATAAGCCGCATCGGTGCATACACATGTACAATTGGATCCGATTCTGTGATATGGCAAAACATAACAATGACTCCAGGCCTTGTCCTTCCGTGATATGATAAGACGTAATAATGCCAGCTCCATAAGAAATTTTCGCCGTTACCTGACTAGGCTACCGTCGCCACACGCAGATACCATGGCTTTGCGTGTGTGGGTGCTTGACAGGTCATACAACCATACCGTTACCACCAGCCCACAGGTCCATTGGACACAGGCGTCCCGTCAACGCATAATTGCACACAGGCCCAGAAGAAACGGTTCTATCGCAAGCAGTCCAAAAGCCAACAAATCTCTGCTAACATAAATGAAAAAGGAAAGGGAAAGATCAGTGCCGAAAAGCTGAAAGGGAAATGCGCTTTAAATTTTAAAGACTTTTTGGTTATTCTTAAGACTTTTTGATAGATACCTTTGTGAGTGCGACCCACTGCCCCTGAGATTCTCAGGTTGCTAACAGCTGCAGTATAGCTAACGCTAGCTTGGACGGAGATGCTAACTCTGAAGACAAGGTTGCGCCCAGCATGCAGGATCAGTTGAAGACCATGGAGCATTTCTGACACGGGATATGTGTCAAGTCGTTTGATTTTGTTGACACCTGCAGCAATGGATATGATCACCGGTAAAATTAGTTCAGAGCTTCCTGTAAGCTGTACGCATAACACGTGACTTGTCCGAGTTTGCGACGCGGTAAATCGCAGAAACCATCACAATTCTCAGAGGCCTTCAACACGAAAGCGCTTCCAAGATATGAACCAGCTCGTTCGGAATGTTCACGACTCTGCGCACTATAAGCACTGTCTGAACAAGATCTCAACTAGCGTCGAGAAAAGAGTGCGCCTCGGGCGGGGCTACCTGGGGCCCTGAGAATGCCTAACATGATGACACACTTGAAAGAATGGCCACGATATGACAGAGAGCGAGAGAACTCCTGATTACACCGCTTCAAGTATAGCGTGCGTGTCTTCGGAGAAATTGAACCAACACACATATGAACAAGGACACTATTTGGAGGAATGCAACGGCGGAATAGTGCGTTGAAATATTCAGAAAGCCGTTCCCGTCAAAAACCACTGACAGCAGCGTTATCCACAAGGGACCCCGGACAGAGGAAGGGAAAGCCAGCAGCTCCCCACTCTTCCACACGCACTAACGATCGGACAGCCACAAGCCCTTCCACTTCGCAGGTACGTCAGACGGCAAGCCACCTCATGAGACGTCCCATATCAGGGGCGGCGCAGGGCCAGCGTCGCTGGGAGGACGGCCGACCGTGGCAGAGGCGGCGCCAGGTCGACTGGGGGGTGGGGTCAGAGGCGTCGCCCGACCCCGGCGGGTGAGCACAAGCGTCGCCAGTGCGGGAGGCGCTGCCCAGCCCCGGCCGGCGGTCAGACGAGCGTCTCGCGGCGTCAGGCGGGCAGACGCCCGCCGTCCGCACGTCACAAGGCAGTGCGCGCCGCCTCCTCCTCCCCGGCGACGTGCACCACTGTTTGGGCCGGCTCGACAGGCTCGTCCTTCTCCTCCTCGCCGCCGCCCTGCAGCGGAGAGACGGTCGCCGGTGCGTCAGCGCTGGCTCAGCAGGCGCAGTCCGGGCACGCGATCCGCCAGAGCAAGACCGACCGAGCGAACGAGCCCACAGAAGGAGAACAAGCGCAGATCGACGCGGCACGCAATATGCACAGCCCGCCGCACTATGGCACAGAGCTGACCAGTGACAACGAACGCCAGGCTGAAAAAGCCGCGCAAATACAGTCACCCATGCTGAGCAATTTCATCGTCCACCTCCGGACGACACTTTGGTAAATTCATTCTAGACCCCGCGGGCCACAAACGGCTGGCGGCTTTTCAGACCGGTAGTTTAACGATTCCCGCTCAAGTCATGCTGTGGACGTCACAGCCGAATGGTTCAATTTCCCCTGGATTCAGTCCAAGCATTCGGGGTTCACATTCGCTCTCGGGTCCTCGTCGTAGGCCTGCCGGCAACGCGACCGCAACACTTCTGACCGATGTTGACCCACGGCCGGCGGCATCCGACCACAATAGGTTGTCACGGCTTTACGCATTTGTGTTAGTGCGTGCGCGCGCGTGCCTTTGTGCTGTCGCTCGTGCGCCCTCTCCTCCCCTCTCTGCGCCCTGCTTTCTCACTGAACCGTGGGTAGTAGGGATACGTGCGCCGCTGTGCGCCGCTATGCAAAGCACGTCCGAAGGACGTGTTATGACTATGATTAATAGAAACGGCGTAGACGCAAGCCACCGTGCAACAAGAATGACACTACTAACGGATAAAATAATACAAATCTAGACCACACAAAAGTGGACCCTTGAGCGTGCTTCGCCGCACGCTGCAGCGTTGCTGCTCGCCACCCTTGCTCACCGTAGCGACGGCGCTAGCGTCGGCCAGCGCCTGCTTGGCCAGATAACGCTCCCGCTTGATCTTGAGGTTCAGGCTCTCGGGCACGTCCGGCACCACCAGGTCGATCATCTTGCAGATGAAAAAGACGACGTGCTCGAAGAGGATGACGAAGCCGAGCCGCACGGCTAGCAGGCGCCAGTAGAAGGTGGTGAACTTGCCGTTCTCGTCGCGAAAGCCGCGGTACCTGCGGACAGCACGGGCAGCGTGTTGTCGCCAATCGCGCACCGCAGCTGAGTATATTCTAAGCATTCAAGAGTTATGAGAGCAACTTCGGCATACACCTCTGAACATGGTCGGCGGTGAAAAATACTGTAATGCAACTCTAGAAGCGTCAACACAGACTTCCAGTCAACTTGAAGTTCAATTTCCATTCATTATATCGAATTCGATGCATCATATCGAATTTGGAAACACTATTCAAACCATGCACATATGATCGGCGCAAAAGTAGCAGCCCAAACGTCTTTCCCAATTGCAAATACCGGATCTAAATGTCTTTCCCAACTAACAACGTTTCCTACATCCCGAAGTCCCCAGTGGCCCATCGCAGGAAGAATAAGCACACGTTTTAAACAACAGTGCTTCATTTCAGCAGTGCTTTCAAACAACACATTTTAAACAACAGTGCTTCATTTCAGAACTTTATTTCAACCAAAATGCTTCACTTTCCAAAACATCATGTCCTGCTTCCACAATATTTTAACACCGCAAGTGGGCTTCTTAAATGCAGCACAATAAATACTTCGCACCAAGCGTCAGATTCCGTGCCTCACCATTCCACCACAGTGATGCAGCCTGGAGCCGTCATTAGTGCTATGGGCTGTTTTAAGCAAAAGTCATTCGACGCGCCGGCCAGTGCATGTCACGAAACCGCGACGTTTTTGGACGAAGGTCATACCGTTGGCATTTTGAGCCCCAGTTCTGCAAACGGTCGTGTTTGACAGCTGCTTAATTCGACTACGGCACATTCCTGGCTGCAAATCTTATCACGGTGATACTGCTTCAGCGGCAAAGACAAACAGGAGGTTGGCGAAATACAATCCACACGCAACCTGTGCCCGAGGAAAACATGTAGCTTAGTTCATGTCATCACAGTTGCATGCCTGATATGACTCCTCAGTCACGGGTGATCCTCGGAAACGTCTGACTTTGCCTTTCGACCTTTGACCCATTTGACCTTTGCCCGTGGCTGACCTGCAATCCCCTGGCACGGAAGGGTCGGTGCTGTTCGGGGCGTAGGCCATGGTGAAGTTGACGTAACCCTCCAGGTGCCAATGCATTTCGTACTGATATAACATCTTGGGCAAAAACTCCGACGTGAACGCGATCAAAAATGCCTGGAACGCGAATGCGAGATGCATTAAGTACCATGCTGCAAATCATTCACACCCGCACAACACATCTATTCTTGTCACATGTGCTCTTGACAATGTGAAAACAGCGTTGGTCTTTTTGTTTCAAACCCTACATACTTTTAGCCCCATCTCCATTCCAATATCTAAAGCTCGCCCTTTTCTATACTAACAGCATTCCATTTAAAAATCGCAAATGCAGGACCGGCGATGAAAGAAAAGAGCATGTAGGTAAGCGCAATTAATGATGGAGATAGCGTGCACACATGAAAACCACACCTATGGCATTGAGCAGAATAAAGCCTCCTTCCGTTATCACAAAACCTGGTGGTCATTCCATACGAAAACTCCCATCCATCTAGACTTTGTTTGCCCGCCATTGTGTTCGCAGCGATGGGATCCCCTCCCCCCCCCCCCAAAAAAAAACAGCGTGATTGGTGTGGACAAATAACGACGGCTCATTGGGGAAATGGTCTTGCAGACAAGCGTAGCGGTCTCTATTTATCAAAGCGTTTTCCCCATGATTGTAGGCGATTGATGAATCCCTATTGTATGCTTGACACGGTGCTATCTCCGTCATCAACATGGGTGGGAGACAGCGGGGGAGAGGGAGAGAGAGAGGGAGAGAGAGAGAGGGGGGAGAGAGAGAAAGAGAGAGAGAGGGGAGAGAGGGAGAGAGAGAGGGAGAGAGAGGGAGAGAGGAGAGAGAGAGAGAGAGAGAGAGAGAGAGAGAGAAGAGAGAGGGAGGGGAGAGAGAGAGAGAGAGGGGGGGGGGGGGGGAGAGAGAGAGAGAGAGAGAGAGCTCAAGCGACAGGGGGCCTGAGCGAGCGACAGTGCCACACTCACGTTGCTGATGACGGCAAGGTGGGCCAGCGTCTCGAGAATAGTGAACCAGATGCCGATATTGGCACACCTCTCTGGCACCGGCCGGCGCGTCTCGCAGAGGAACTTCTGCGCGTCCAGTCGGATCTCCACCCAGTTGTTCAGCAGAGCGAACAGCGGGGCCAGCGGAAACGCCGCCACGAAGATTGTGATGAAGCCGAACTGCAGCACTGAGATTGGGCGCCAGCTATTGATGGGACTAGTATATCATGAGAGGTGCAAACAACCATGCCTGCTATTATTCTTAAATATGGCGGGGAGTTTGCTAGCATTGCACTTTGCTGTTTCGGAGCACGCAATGCATTATAACAGCAAACACAAAATAAGTAAAATGAAATGCATTTTCGGGCCAACACATCTGAAACGTCATCATTGATGGAATGATGTCAAAAGGTGTCATAACGAAACCGCCCAGAGAACGCGTGCCCATATTCTTGCAGCCGTTTCATTTGTGTTTGCATATGTTGTCGGGTTTTTGCATAACGCATGCAATTCTTTGAAGCGTTCTTAAAATACTTTCAGTCTTGCATACATATGTGCACAAATATTCACGTACCGATCAACGTATTTCGAATGACAAATGCTTCTCGAATACCAGAATTGAATTCGAGAACCTTTTAAATAATTTGTCTGACCTGAAGCAATTGATGGAAATAAATCTAAATAATATATGCATTATTAATAAAGAGATGGTTGGAATGTAAGCTCATCATTGAGATAACACCGCATAAATGTTATCTGTATCGAGTTTTTCTTTGCGAAGGAAACACTTCGCAAATCGCCACGGAACACGAGCGATTACCGCAGTCACATCAGCACTCAGGGACCCCGGTATACCCGGAATGATCGCCACCATATTGCATTGAAAAGAAAACACAGCGACGAAAAATCTTCCAGACAGCATCCCTGAAAAATCGCAGCCTCCAGCCCCTGCAAAGGCCACACTCACCCATCTCCAGATACTCCTGGAAGAGTCCCTCAGAGTCGATCAGCTGGTAGTCCTCCTCCCATCGGGTCTTGCTACTGGCACTAATGGTGCCCTTCACCTGGCGGTTCTGCCAGCGTGCCTTCAGCTTCGGCAGAATGATCTCCTGCGCGTTGTTCACCATCTGCTTGCCGATCATGATGACCGCCAGTTGCTGCGCCAGCTCCACCAGGCAGCCGCCAGCGGCGCACTGCCGATAACCAGGGTCCCAGCTATCACCGCACGCCTCAGGAGAGGCTTCGGGGGTGCCGCTGCCCCCGCAGTGGCCGACAGAGTTATGCACGATAACAGCCGCCACGGCAAGCGTATCGTGGCGGCCCAAATAATCTGAGGTCGCGACTTGGAACGGGCCAGCGTAGACGGACACCCCGCCTAAGCTCACACCACTTCCATATGAAGCACACACGCAATGCCCAACGACACTTTGGCTTGGCGTGAGTAACAATTTCTATTGATTGTTTGTCAGATGGTACGCTATGGCTGGACAACAACATCTACTGGAGGTAGCAGAGCCCAATCGATCCAAGTTGACATACATTTTGACATCCTCGTTTCCCTCTCATAAAACATCCGAGAGATGGCGCTCATGTCTTGGCTAGTCTCATGAAAGCAAAGATAACCATGTCTTAGGGAAATTCCATCACACCAGCCATAACTGTTAAGAATCCTACCATTATGTTGAAGGTTGAGCACCAAGATCAGGTCAGGCAATGGTCATGCACGGCGCCAAGTCACCTCATATGAAATAAGTCTTATTTTTTGCTCTTCCATTTCACATAACGTACAAAATTAATTGATTTTGGAAAGTGAGTCAATACAGACTTTAAAAATGGCCGCAACAAATCGCTGTTGCCCGACGCTTATAAATTGACCTCACATGAGCCCTCATGGTGATTCGGCGTGACCTCGTATAATGTGAGCGGTCCTGGCTGTAAGTCACCCAGGTAAAGGATTACAACAAAACAGTCCAAACGGCAAAAAAGGAAACAGTGACTTACTGGCACACGGAGGCAAAAATTGCTCTGAAAGCATTCCTTGATGTCGTCACAACCTAGTAGCCTGACCCAACATCGGAAATTTTTCCTTAGGTTGTGTCAAATTGAGTACCTTTCATGCAAGGATTATTTAACGGCCCGGCCATCAGTGGTTTAGATGACATTTCCGAAGAACAGGAAGTGAGAGGGCTTTTCAGCTATTGGGTTGAAGTTTAGCACATTTAATCACATGTCGACACCAGCAGCGCGTTCGAGATACAACAAGACCTTAGCCAAGTTTTCCGGCATGCCGATCAAAAGCTGCAGGTTCGTAAACCACGTGACCACTCGGGCGAATGACCAAAACGCGCCGGGGTGCGCTAGCTGAAGCCAAAAACATCCGAAATGTGTTGATCGCAGTGCCACAGCAGAAATATTGTTGCCACCAAATTATGAAAAACTCTCATTTGCTTGTGTACGTGGCCGGTGTTCAGCGTGCCTGCTTCCACTCAGGTGGAGCTTTTTCGAATTAGACGATTGCCAGTAGCGCTAATTCGATACTCTTCGGTAGTGTACATTGGACAGAATATCACTAGAACGACACCCTACATTACTAATCTGCCTATTTCATCCTGGTCTGCAGCACTTTTCCATAGCATTAGAAATATATGTGTCAGCTCGACCAGGCACACAATCCACAGTCCAGCTCATCCTGCAGCACCGAACTGGTACCGTCCTGGCAGAGCAACGGGAAACGGGACCCCACTGACCTCCACTAGGACTAGATGAGCGCGTACAGACACGGTCCGACACGCACGTACGCCGGCATACAGGCGCCCGGAGCCGGCGCCGCGCACGCCCACTCACGTCCTCGTTCCGGAGCCCGAGGATGTGATTGTAGTGGCCCGGGTATCCCACGAATCGGCCCTTGAAAAAGGCGATGTAGAATATCGACGAGTAGAAATTGATGAATTGGAAGACGAACACTTTGAAGGTCAGGTTATCTTCGAACTCGCTCTGCGTTCGATGCATTTCTGTGAACGGCAAACACAGCGATTATTAGCCCTGGAGTGGAGCTGAGCCGAATTTGCCGCTTCACTGGGCAGGCAGATCAACAGAAGAATTAGGGCGGAATCGGCGACGTGGCCGTAAGCTAGCAAATACCACCTGCTCCCATGACTGCTCCACCCGCTGGCAAATGGCCAGCTGACGACTGAGTGTGGGGATTATTGTTGTGACGGTACGCCGACAGCCCCCCCCCCCACACACACTTTATGTCACGTGCTGAGGCTGTGTCGGAAGGGGACAACGAAGAACCAAAGCCTGGATGGCCCCGCAGGAAAACAAGCGGGATCAAGAAGACGACACAGGGACAATGCCTGGATGGGAGGGATGCCATTCTAGGGTATTTCTGCAGCTGAAGCCAATGCAAACCAGTGCAGCTTAAGGCCAACGTTCACTGACGCAGTCATCTTCCGTCAACAGAAATGTAGATTGGCAACCATAGACAACTAATCAACTGTTAAACACGACAACACAAACTTTTCGCAGTGCAACAATCGCTTCAGGACAGATCCGCGCTAAAAATTAAAACACCCAAGCCCTACAGCTTCACTGTCGGTTTCGTCGCAGCTCTGGGGAGTTAACTGGGGATGGTGTTTTCATCTCTATACAGACGCCCGACGGTTCGACCCCCGCGGTTGCAGCATCGACCGCTAAACCCTGATGTGATCATAGCAAAACAGTTTAACTCCGCAAAAGTCTGCGGGTCGACCGGCCCAGCCCAAACCGCGCACATTAAGACATTACTAATGCCTGGGTGAGGAGCGCAGTCGGACCGACAGCAGGGGGAGGGGGGGGGGGATTACCCACCCCAGACGGTGAGTCGGTAGGCCAGCTTCTCGTACACGCGGCCCATGCACATGATGAGGATCAGGTTGACGACGGCGCCCGAGAGTGACGAAATGGCTTGCGCCTGCGATCGGAACGTCGGGTTCTGGAAGAGCGGGATCGACACCAGCACCCGGTAGATGATGACGGCCACGATGAAGATGAGGACCAACGACATCTGCCGGAGGAATCGCCAGCGTCAGCAGGACCACAGCTCATGTGACAGGGGAGGGGGGGGGGGGGGGCAAGCATCAGTGCGCTGTTTTCTCGAAACAACAACACAGAGAACCAACTGTCGCGACGCTCAATTGAGCGCGTCATACCCGCTGGGCGGGTATGACGCGCGCGGGTATGACCTTACACGGCGCGCGACCTCGACCAGTGCCGCCACTTCGCCAGGTCAGGCGTGCAGTGACAGCCGTCCGAAAACCCGGCAGGTGATTGGGAAGTCTGGCGCGGTCATGGAAATCGATAGTCCCTGATGAGCCCACCGGCCGGATTAGCGGCCAGCCGTCGGCACGCCGGCACGTACACGCCAGCGGCTGCTCCGCCTCGTACCAACTGTACTACGCTGAGCATGCCCAGCACGTCCGTGCTTTATGAAGGTGACTGAACAATCTGTTGAGGTAGGTAGCCGAAATGACAGCGCACATAGCCGCGTTGACCGCCAGCCCGGCCGCCAACGGCCCCGGCAGGTGTGACGTCCTGTTTGTCCGTGAACGCCGGCGCCGCGAGGGCCATATCGAACGGGACCCGCATCGCCGACATGTTCCGGCGCACCGTACCATCAGTACGATGATGCCGGCACCTGCCGCGATCCGCTTCATGCGCACGCCGGGCGGGAAGGTAGGCTCGCGCACGCCCGTGATGGGGTTCTTGCCGTAGGAGGGCGCGCGGGCGGCGAAGTCGGGCCGCGGCCGCTCCTCCTCCTCCTGGTAGTCCATGCAGTCCCAGTGGTGCGAGAGCGTGGCACACTTGCGCTTCCAGTACTCGAGGAACGTCACCGCTGCCAAATGACGATCTTTACAGCGGGGCGCAGCCACACGATCACATGTGTGACACAGGAATGCCTCATCGCCTTCGGGAAAATGGAGGTACAGTTTCAAACCGCCACAATGATGAGCGGCTGCTTGGCCAGCGGATCAAGACGGTGCAGCTGCATATGTTTTGCACTTAAGATTTATAAAGAGAGGAAAGGGGCCGAGAGGGTAAGTCAATAGGAGACTGAAATTCGCAGTCAGCGTTAAATACCTTTCGTGGGGCTAGCGCATGTAGTGACATGTCAGTTTAGCACTTCTTCCGTAATCGGAAATAATTGAACGGATCCAGCTCAAAATAAAAATGAATGAATTTGAGTGCTGCGTGAAGCGTTCATATACATTTTGATCAACTATATCTAAGCGATGAGTGGGACACGTATGTCCTGTTACAATCGCTATGGGCCAACACAGCGTCAAATACAATAAGCATCAATAAATTTCGAAATCATGGCGACAAAACAGACTCAGCACCTGTGTGCTCGCTATCCCGCTCAGGTGTTCCGTCAACATCAGCCGTCACTAAACCCGGACCGTAACTCGAACACATGCGCCGGGTGAGGGGGCCGTAGCCAGCCTCCCCGGACCTGCCGCGCCCACGCCGTCCCTCGCACCGCGACCCAAGTGGAGCGTGGCGTCTCCACACGCCACCGGTCCTCGGGAATCAGGTGAGTCAGGGCGCGCTCGTGGACACGTGTGGCCGGACTGGACAGCCGGCCGACGCCAATTGCTCATGGAGGCACCTGCGCAGCTGTGACGGACACAACGCGGGCCCAGCGCTCATGATCCGCTTGCGAATGCGTGATCGGTACCGTCAGCGCTGCTTTGCGATTTGTCAAAACGGCTTGGTACTGTGCGCTTACAGGTATATGAACAGTTGCAAACTGTGTAATTGACAAGCTATTTTTGCGTCACAATATTTACCAAGCCACGAATATCTGATTAGAGGCGCTACCATCGCTCCACAACAGAGAGGGAGCATTTGTCCGTTGGTCATGATTCGAAGGTGCCTGACAAAACCAGCGGCTCTTTCAAATGGATACTTTACAAACCAGGAGCTGTAACGAAGAACTAGCAGCTTTTCTCAAAATGCGCTGTTTGAGCTCAATCGTTGCATGTAGTTTAGGGGCTTAGATGTGTGCTACACCTATCGAACTTAACTGAATAACTCAATGAGCACAACTTAAACCTGTTGCGATACACGTGTGTTGCTAGCAATGCATTCTTGGAAGAAAAAGAAATAGATAACCCATTCAATGTTCGTTACCGACCCCTTAGGATCTGTGTCTACCAAGCATCTCAACAAATGTATCCCTCGTCGACTCACCCCAGAACGAAACAAACACGCTGTAGAACACGGTGCCGGGGTGGTCAAAAAGGTAGGCGATCTTGGCATAGGCGCAGATGGTATGGAGGTCCCAATACTTGCAGTAATCACAGAGTGGGCACATTTTGAACTGGCCTGAAACATATTCCAATCACTGTTTCACTGAGCGCTACATGCACTTGTCTTCAGCACCCAGTGCGCCCAACTAGTAGCACATTTCGTTCGAATAACGCAAACAAAATATTGCAACTTCATGGGCCAGTTATCAGCTAAATACGCATTCTAGAGTGACAAGCTTATTACCACATGAATGAAATGTGCATCCATGACAAAAGTAGTTGGAGATTTGGTAGGATTTTCGTGCGACTGTAAGTGGCATTTTTGTGCGTATAGCGGCGCTAGCAGCGCAAAGGATGCTTCCAAAGCACTGGACGAAGTCTTGACGTACAGTCTGTACGTCCTAGGTTTGCGAGCGCCACATGTGCTACACCTGCTAGTATATACTTGTTGTTTTAATGGTCCTGAAACGGCAGCCAAAACCTTTTATAATTAATTCAATTCCACCAACAGAAGAACGCCATCCAGACGGCACAAGGGCGACTCCCGCAAAGAGCAAATATGACATTTCTGATCTCTGACAGTAGATCCGAAAAGTTCTCACCTTCCTTTTCGCATATCTCGTTAGCGATATCATTGTTGTCAATGGTGATAACACCATAAAGAAACACCAAAAACCCTATCACAGCAGCGGGAAGAAGCCAACCGGTGTAAAATCCTGAAACAGAATACAGTAAGCTTGATATGTGCCCAACAGATTCTGACACCGATTGGCATATAGAATGCTTTATCAAATTTGTTTTGCTTCTATCAGAAATAACATTACTTCAAGGTCTTCAAGAAGCGTGTGAGAGAGGCGCACACCGCGACATAAGTAGCATTTTTAACACGACATGAGGCACCCCTCACAATTCCACTATCAAGAAACGCTGACCGGTAAGCAGTGATCAGTCCGAAAATAAAAGTCTCAAAACGTGTCTTGTGGTTTCTTTCAACAACAGATGCACGCAATCGGATAGGAAATGTCATTTTTATGCCTAGCGATTCTCACCTAGCCAGGCAAAGTAGATGCCGATCTTTTCCCCGAAGTACTCTCGTATATGGTCGAGTGGCTGGTACTTGTACCAGCGAGAGTAGCGACCCCAATACTCATACAGTACCTGGCGAGTGTTCAGTTCGCTGGGCGCCACATCAGAGTCCTTCGGTATAACATACTCGCCCTGCAATGCATTGGTCCAGTTCAGTACAAGACAGTCAGCAACGGTTGGACAACAACAACGACAGGTAAATGCCTTTTCGATGCGTTTCATGTTTCGTTTGAAGCTGAGCTTTCTGAACTCTTTTAACTGAGCTCTCCTTCTCTTAAAGACTCCCCTGGGGAGAGAGAGAGAGAGAGGGAGAGAGAGAGAGAGAGAGAGAGAGAGAGAGAGAGAGAGAGAGAGAGAGAGAGAGAGAGAGAGAGAGAGAGAGAGAGAGAGAGAGAGAGAGAGAGAGAGAGAGAGAGAGAGAGAGAGAGAGAGAGAGAGAGAGAGAGAGAGAGAGAGAGAGAGAGAGAGAGAGAGAGAGAGAGGGAAAGAAGAGAACTCACATCATGTAGAGGGAAGGCGGCGTGGTATGTGCCCTCGTCGACAAGTCGCTCGATGCCCACCTCGCCCTGCTTTCGTTTGCCAAACACAGACGTGGCCAGAATCTCGTACACGATTCGTATCCGCTGTGCGGTAGAGAAGTAATTGTCCTGATCCTCGCTGCCCAGGAACCTGCGACACCGATACAACTGGTCACCGCTAGTGGCCGTGGCAAGACATCTGATTGGGCACACTCTGGTCGATCGCTAGGCTGTGTTTATCCCTGCCCAGATTAAAAAAGAGCATGCTATTTGTATTCCTCTTCCTCTGCCCATGCTGAACCTCCATGCAGTTTAACACGCACTTGGGTGGGGTCAATTTGCCTCCCTCAATCCGAAGACTTTTTCCATAATTCCATAATAACTTCCGAAGGGCGCGGCAGATCCGAGCTGCACTTTGTTTATCTGTAGAACACTGAATATCTGATCTCTTGGCACAGCAAATAAGATACACCTTCTAAGGTCGCTGACCTGTGGCAGGTCAAAGTCAAGCCATTTTTGTCAGGGTAGGCACTTAAAAAAAATACGACGAAGAGGTGTTAGACGAATTGTGAAACATAATGAGGCTTCCTCTATTCTCTATAGGCTTCTCTCTCTCTCTCTCTCTCTCTCTCTCTCTCTCTCTCTCTCTCTCTCTCTCTCTCTCTCTCTCTCTCTCTCTCTCTCTCTCTCTCTCTCTCTCTCTCTCTCTCTCTCTCTCCTCTCTCTCTCTCTCTCTCTCTCTCTCTCTCTCTCTCTCTCTCTCTCTCTCTCTCCTCTCTCTCTCTCTCCTCTCTCTCTCTCTCTCTCACTCTCTCTCTCTCTCTCTCTCTCTCTCTCTCTCTCTCTCTCTCTCTCTCTCGCTCTCTCTCTCGCTCTCTCTCGCTCTCTCTCTCTCTCGCTCTCTCTCTCTCTCGCTCTCTCTCGCTCTCTCTCGCTCTCTCTCGCTCTCTCTCGCTCTCTCTCGCTCTCTCTTTCCCTCGCTCTCTCTTTCCTTTCATATTTTCCCCCTGTAAATACCCGCAGTTGTTATGTATTGGTGGGGTTAACAACGATGCAACTAAACATCCTTAGAAGCTGCGCGCCCCAATCCTGCTGTGCCGCAAAGCACGTTTGAAAGCCTCTGCTGCCTCACCATACAGCCTCTGCGCCTGAACCATGCTGCGCCGCAAAGAACTTTTGAAGATGCCTCCTGGCTCACGAAACAGCCTACGTTTGATGAGGCATGTTTGCTCAATTGTACAATCGCTTATCGACTAAACGCACGTCCATTGTCCATGCCATACCATTAGTGTTGTGATTACCTCTCACAAATGTTGTGATGACATTGATCAATCCAGTGAAATGTGTACGTAGTAAACGAAATTTGCATCCGGGATTCTCGAAGAAAAATCGATGCCTTCATCGTTGCAGCAGCACTGCACTTTGACTATTCATTTACACTTGCGCTTTCTTAGACAGAGACCACACTTTCTCACAACGTTTGTTACAATGAGGCCTACAAATATGGAGCATGCAAACATAAAACCTTAATCTTTTCTGCAAAACGGTCCTAACTGCTGCATCATTATCACACACCCGGTGCGGGGATTAATTTGGTCCGCCCCAAGGTTTTACGGCATAATTTCTGAGCGGCGTTTCGTCGCCGCACCAGACTAAGAATAGATTTGGGCAAATTAATAATGGATCTTTCCTTACGAAATAAGATGCACCTTGTGAGGTCGCTGACCTTTGACAGGGCAAAGTAAGGCCGTGGTTGTCTGTGAAGACAGTTTTGGGGGCATCGTTTAATCTGATGCGAGAACGGAGTGTGAGATGAAGCCATACATCTCTGAGGTAGTTTCTTAGAAAACGAAACATTAAAATTTGGATTTTAACAAATTACATTGACCTGGGGTCAGGTATGAAAGTCAAGCTGAGTTCTAAACCAACTTGCCTTTTTACCCGTGAGCTTGCAGTAAGTGGTAGTCTCTGGTGCACATTTTTAATCTGTTGATAAAAGGGACCGCAAGAGACATCACCCATGGCCTTTTTAAGGCCAAAGTACGCCACTGACCTAAAACGACTCAGGTCAACATTTTCTTTTAAGGTAAATATCGCCTAGCGTAATTCTTGGATTTTGGCCACTATGATCTAAATGTCAAACAGGGCCACTGACTTTAAGTGAATAGCAGTGGCCTTTTGTTTAAGATAGGTAAACAGGTTCATGACGTTGTTTAAATAAGTTATGTGGCACTTCTGACACCAACCTTGAGCTTGAACTTGCTTGACCTTATTTGACATGAAGATCATAACCTAGGAATCTCCAATTTCGATAAAAGTGAGTTAGCATGCAGGTCAAGCCACTCTGTGCATTTTAAGTCTCTAGCTCTCTTCGCCTCTTAGATATAGATGTCAGGGGATTGAATTGACCCCACCCAAACAAAGTGCATTCAACCGGCCACCCGAGCGCGTGTTTGGACTCAGTTGCTGCGTAAGGGTGTCTTATTTCTTTACGAGGACCGTTTTTTAATGTTAACAAGGAACATGATTGTTTGCAAGCAAATGGTTGCTGTTGCTGCACTCGGTATGCTGCATTACTCAGTGTCATTGAAACACGCTCATCCTTTCCCGTTTTCCCTTTTCCCTTTCTGTGATCGGCGTTCTTTCTACGCTACACAAAATAAACGCATGCAAAGCTGTGAAGACCCGTGAATGGCGCTGTCTGCCCCGTGTCAGTCAGCCGCGCAGTCCACGCTTGCCGCGCGGTCCCCCCTCGGGTCCCGGTTGGGTCTGCTCAGGTCCCCCGCTTCGCGTGACCTGCGGCCCCGCCTGGTGACCGGGCTGGCCATCCCAACTGCAGGTCAGCGCGCGGCACCGCGGCGGACGCACAGTGGCGGCACTGCCCGTCGGGGAGGGTGGTAAACGAACGTCAGCGCCAGTGCCCGGCCGCCGGCCATTACTGCGCCGCTGCGCCTCGCCCGGCCCGCGCCGCGCCAACACGCACCAGGCCGCGGCGCTGGCACGCGAGAGCCCACAGACTAGACTCGGAGTCAGTTGGCCGCCGCCGGCTGAGGCGAAGCAAACGGCGCCAACGCGACGGCCGCAGACAGCGAACCAGCTCGCTGCTTCCTGTCTGGTATTGTTTTTGTAGTTGTTGCCGTGGCACACGAATAGTGGATTGCCGTGATGGTAAAACAATGCGCATCTGGTACCGTGCTGTCATTGTTTTTTGCGGCACTAAAAGAAAGACGCTATTCCTCCCATATCCAAAATATGTCGGCACTTCATTAATCACTCAGCAGAGCGTAAGAAATAAATCGCAATACGCAGCCATCCACAACCTGACATCTAATGGTTGGAAGTTTCAGCTAAAAACACCTCGTCCTCTAATGTGTTTCAGTTTCAGGTGCATGGTTGTGTTTACCTGTCACTAGTAGTGTTGAACCCAAAACCCACTGGACGAGGTGCCTGCTGCGCAATTACTGGCGCGAGTGGCCGTAACGCCCAATAACTGACAAGAGTGGCCCTAACGCCCAATAACTGACATGAGTGGCCCTAACGCCAATAACTGACACGAGTGGCCCTAGCGCCCAATAACTGACACGAGTGGCCCTAACGCCTACTAACTGACATGAGTGGCCCCAACGCAACATGACTGACATGAGTGGCTTTAACACCCAATAATTGACAAGAGTGGCCCTAACGCAGTTGGTAGGTTGGTGTGGTTATTAGCCCTACGATGCCCCTGTTTCTGCACATAATCCTGCCATCCTGGCCCTCATATTTTTATCAAGCCTACCCAAAGCGCCATTAATTCACACATCTATCACGACGTGTGGAGAGGCATGCGCAGACAACGATGAGTTCAGCTCAACTGCCACCAGTCAGGCCCCTGTTACGGCGTGACACGAGCGACGCGATGACAGAGGTTACCACACCATCATGTCATTCCAGATTGTCCCAAACGCCAGCGAATGGAGCCCATTATATTCGAGACCCCATGAGGATAGGACTTTGAAATACCCTATACTAGACATCTGTGGCAGTTGTAACAGATGAGTTGAATTAATTTTGAATACGGTATGTTTTAGTGGCTGTGACGAAGTCAGTGGGGAAAAGGTCAGCACTTTGGGTAATTATTGGACGCTTAAAATTGAACTCTATGCCAATGAAGTTTTCATGGTTCGATCTATCGTCATTTCGGCTCAAGTGTGTTGCATTAAGGGACGGTTTTGGCGAAGGTGACTTTGGTGGCTTTACGGTCTATTACTGGCGTGCCCATGAGACGGACCGGATTGATGTCGCTTACTGAGGTGTAAGCGATGCGTTCGCCTACGTCTCACGTCCGGTTTCACGCCTCTATCTGCAGTCGTTGCCGACGTCTGACATCCAGTCCCGACATAATGACATCAGTGTCTCTGTTACCCCGCCTGACGTCAACACGAAAACATGCGAAAAGAAACGGGTTTCGCACGATACACAAGTACTGCGCGTGAGTCTGCAAACGTCGATCCACACTTTCGCCATGGCAGCTGTACGTTTTCTCCCTCGTCAGCGTTAATTTATTCCATTTCGCTGCGATGCTTCGTCACCAGAATCCAAACCTTTTTCCAATCTGCGGGTCTCAGTTTCTTCGCGATTCGAAAGTTTTACGTTCCCAATATTAATGGAATGATCCCGTGAAAAGATGACGATATTCCAGCGTTGTACGTCGCATGATCACACGGACTGCGTTGATGCATGTACCTTAAAGTATTACTGTACAGCGCTTCAGAATTGCGCCACTTAATGCAAAAGCTTTCTACCGGAGAGATCAGTGACTACAAAAATACTGGGCTGTCAGAAGCGTTACCCAGTTTTTCAATATTCGATCTCTTATGTGGCAGGGATGTCAATATTTTTCATGTTCTCGGATCCCCGGTACGGAGTTGAAGTGCCTGCCTGCCTGCTGATGCTCCTCTTGCTCAAAATTTGTCATTCAGCATCGAACCGGGGGGCAATCAACCCAGATTTAGGCGCCTCGAGCTTGGCAAATCGGTCAGACATGTATAGTCCAGATGTCAGGGTGTGGGCACATAGGGCGCCGGATTAGCAGCCAACGAAGTACGCGTGTGGAGGCCGTCGGGTAGCCAGAATTCTGACAAATAACACAGTAGTGATAGCCTTATTCTTCGGAAAAGGAACAGGATAATGTAGAAATAGATTGGTTGATATTTCTACCAAATGCCTTTATCGAAATGATAGCAGAAATGAATTCAAAATTGCAGCCGATGATCCTGCTCCATTTTTCAGGTCATCTTTTGCTCTCCCTACTGTATTAACTTTTGAACACCGGGCCGTGACTGAAGGTGCTGCTAAAATTATACGATTTCTGGTTCGTTGACGCGAAGGCTAGCTGGGCCTGCAGCCACGCTGGAAGCAAGTTATCAGCATGCATATGGACATTCTAAATCAAGTCAAAGTTGACGTGTAGCCGTGGAGAGCTAGAGGGGACAGAGCTTTTAGTCATGAAAATTTTCTTCCAATGCAAAAGTAAACCACAGCTTAGCACCAATCTAGCGGCAGCACCCAACTTACTTGTCCAGCTTGGCCTTCTTGAAGGGACAGGTGAAGTATTCCACCGGCTTGTTGGGCACGTCCTGCTGCATGACGTTAGGAATGTGCAGCTTCTGCAGGATCCACTCCGACCAGTTATGGGGCATGTTGGGCCGGACCTGGACAAAAGTGCATGGTTACTGGCACCACAAACAACCGCGAGAGTGATACTTCATGCAGTGGAGAGTGCTAATGATGCAGTGATTCCGGCCACACGGCACTCCCATCGGACACTTCATAACGTCCCCGACGCCAAGCGGATAAGGAGATTTTTCGGAAGTAAAGCACTGGGCCAGCGGCTGGACGGTGCCACGTCAAACCGACTTTGCAGAAGAAGCCTTTGCGTACGTGGACTTAGCGGACCTGTCTGCCATAGTGCGGACACCTGTCGACTTTGGTATCGGCTGAATGACACCTTCATGCTTTGTGGGCACACGGTGTTGATTTTCGGAGAAGGTTATGGACAGATACTATTTCAAGGCATGTTCTTTCATCTTAGGTGGGGTAATGGTTTCACTGTACCATCTTTGCTGGTACTGCAGGTCAACAATTGTTCACGTACATTTTTAATTTGCTTGTGACACCAGCCTAGAAACGACATAGCAGCAATTTTATTTTTGGCATCAATGTCTGGTCAGTCACAACCTTCATGCCGGGAAGGCCGGCCTATAAAATATGTGGCAAATTTAAGAAATGATTCCAGCCAGCCATGGGGTTTCATAACCCATGATATGCAAAATGAAATGCCCAAAATTCAACAAAATGGGCGTTCAACCACAGACATCCTGATTGAGATCGAGTCCGGGTTCTTAATACGCAAAGCCAAATTCACTTATATTTGGTGTCAATGTTTACTTTATCTCATCAGCTGCAAAGGGACAGCAAGAGATCATAACATTCGTCTTTATTGGCGGCCTATCACACATCATTTCGCTGAAAAACCGCACGAGCATTTCAACCCCTGACCTTGACGAAAAGTGAGACAAGCATTTCCCGTACCAAACACATATGTGCATGACATGATGCTGAAGACTTTCAAAGGTCACCAAGCTAACTCTCTAGGTAAGAAAGCTTTCTAGATAGCATTCGTGCCATGGTGCTAAAAACGGAGCAGCAACCAACTGATAGAACTCGCATTAGATGAAGGGTCTGGAAACGTATGTTTCTAGTGAGGGTACGTTGAATAGTTTACAGAACGTTATTAAGGTAGTATCTAAATGGTGTAGCAGCTATTCGGCAGCAAGACGTTACGATGAAAAACACATGACTGATATTACAGGTGTTTGTCCACTCTTGAGCAAAAAATGGCTGACGTTCGCCACCGGTGCGCTACAACACGACAACGCCAAAATCCAAATAATCACGAGCGTTTTCGCAGTCCATTGCCTATTGACAAAAAGCCACGTCTACCGGTTCAACGAGGAAATTTGCATTTGCCTGGTCGAGATTGCAACCCAATGCTAATCTATGTTGTGACCGGACCAGCGCCTTCAGCGGGAAGTACTGCTCGTACCACAAACTGGTCGTGTCACAAATATCAGGAAACATTCGCCTGCCAGTGCCGCTGCTTTAGACCAGCCAATGTACTCTCACCGTCTGAAGCCAACCACTAATAGATCGTCTACATGCCTGGTATCCCAAACCTGCCCTGGATCGTATGACTGACGTCTCAAAACGCCTCCGTTGATTAAAATGCATACCTGCTTCAAAGTTGTTCTCAAAGTTCCGTCATGCGTGTTCTGTGACAAAACGAACTTAAGAGCTTGTCTGTAAGTTCGTGCTTCAAACCGGCTATATGATCCTTGTGACTACGGAATTATCAGAAAGGCAAGTATTTCAAACAGCCCCATGGATGATATGTCCGTCGCTTAAACAGGCCCCTGGGAGTAGAATGCACATCGGTCAACTCAACCTGACCTCGCAGGGTTCGGCTGTACGTCTTACATCTCACGCAGGCCCAAAGACATGGCTCTATGCCCGCCACCCCAAACCAAACCACGAATGCTAGAACGTCTCTCGCATCGCCCCCCCCCCCCCCCGCCCCTTTTCTTGATGACTGGACCATCCACTGCCGTGAGCCGCCCCTCTCCGCAATGAGTGGGCCGTCTAGCACATTGGACCTCCCCTCTTCTCGACGAAGAATATCTCGGACCGGTCGCCATCTCACGTCAGGGTTTGACATACAGCATGTCATACAACATGTCTGACACGCTGTATGACTGCCGGCCCCGACCGGGCCCAGTATGACAGCCGGCCCCGACCGAGCCCCGTATGACTGCCGGCCCCGACCGAGCCCCGTATGACAGCCGGCCCCGGTCCCGCCCGTCACTGTCCGGTGGCACGCCGGTCGATCGTGGCAGCATTTGCCACGTGCCTCGCTGCGGCTGGCGCCTGCCGTGACGCGTTCAGTGTCGAAATCGGTGACGACACGCCACATATTCCGCGCTGTTTGCCATTGTCTCTCGGTTTGTCGAGCTCAGACATGGACGGCCGTCTGTGAACTGTAGGGGTTGTTGGCAGAGCTCAGACATGGACGGCCCGTCTATAAACTGTAGGGGTCGTTGGCAGAGAAGACCGATGCTTTGAGGTGCTGGTCTAGCGTTTGTTCACTGCCTGCACTCTTTTGTCAGCATTGCGCGCTGGTAGAGCAGCATGGGCTAAAATGACAAATTAAGTTAGCGACGTGAGCATACCACAAATGTGGTCGATTTATTTGTAGCTGGTAATGTGAATGGCATATGATGTTCGCTTATAAAATTGCACACAAACATAACTAATGAACTAATGAACACCGATTTGCAGACAAATGACACAAGCATAACTCAGCCAGGATGCACAATGTGGAGTTGTGGCATGACACGATGTAGAATTGTAACATGAAATGGTGTAGAGTTCTGACATGAAATGATGTAGAGTTCTGACATGAAATGATGTGACATTGTGAAATAGCATGATGTTAATTTATGACATATGACGTTGACTTGTGACGTGACATGATGTGGTGGTGTAACGTGATGTGCAATAGTGATATAACGGGAAAATATAAAAGTGGTCATCTTTAGATAGCTCGATGAAAACGTAAATGTCTTAAATACTCTTAGATGTGAATGCCCGATTTTCAAATCTTCCACTTGAGTTAACTTTGAACGCAGGCAAACCACCGCTACAGTTTGTGTTTTTACAGTAGGTCAGCAGCACATCACATTCTTGCATCACTGAGCCTCATCGGGGCTGGACAGCGAACATTGATACACGTTTGGGGTACAGTGAAACCATTCCCGGAGCTGTTCACTCACGTCGCGGCGCGGAACAGTTCCACTGACTCAGCTTCGACGACGGCCAAGCGCGTTCGGTACAAAAACACCACTCGCCATCCACAGAACAAACTAGGCTAATGAGTCGGACATGGTGATGGCAACACGTGCGCCAACTATTCCATTTCCGCATTATACGTTCAAAGTTCTTATGGAGAATGAATGATGTTCAAATCACCAGAAAACGCTGGTTAACCGACGTTGTAATGCTAAATCACGATTATGTTGACGGTATTCAAAGTATCAAGCCGTGCTC
The DNA here is from genome assembly GCF_011947565.3 of Pollicipes pollicipes. Lineage (NCBI taxonomy): Eukaryota > Metazoa > Arthropoda > Thecostraca > Pollicipedomorpha > Pollicipedidae > Pollicipes > Pollicipes pollicipes. The sequence goes on along the minus strand of NW_023596461.1, from coordinate 29,448,249 downwards.
ATCCTCAAAAGTGTGCTCATCCTCATCTCTTACCACTAAAATGCCGTTTAACCAGCATCTCCTGGTATCTTTAGGGTTATTAAGTCTACATAAGAATTTTGAACTGATGATGCCCTAAAAAGCGAGCCTTTCTTTCTGATATCATTCTCAATTTCTTATATGTTACATTGGCTACAGAACATTTTAATAACCATGCATATTTGACAGGCAATCCAAGGCAGACCGGTTTTTCGTAATGCTGCGCAGGGTGATGACATTTTGGTAGAGCTCTGACAATGCTTGGATTCAGCAGCAACAAACTGGTGCACAACAAACACGCATTCACTGTAAATAACAAACACTGAAAACTTGACAATGGTGGATGGCAAAGTAAAGTGTTCGAATACCATGCTAAAATCTCCCTCTTGGGATCGTACGTACACACAAAGTAACAAGGTTTGGATAAATGTACTTTAGGACAAAACTATAGCGACATAGCGAGGCATGAACTACACTTGGACCTGCCCTTTCTTGAAAACAATGTGTCTAATATTCTGATGCAACACAAGATAAGCTATGTAAGAGGTAAGCAGCGAAATGATGCTACTGGATAAGTGGTCAGTTGCTCCAACGACCTGGACTTATTAGAGCAACTAACATCGGGATCTAAACTGCATACCAAAAAATGACACTGTATGTGCGGCACAACAAAACACCGCAGAGATGACCATGGTCGGCATGGCTGATAGACTATAACGGATATAAATACCTGAAGAACATTTGCGTCTACATTCCACCTGTACACAACATATTTTCACCATGCAAAACAGCTTTCAAAAACATGCCAGTAAGACACTGAATAGAGGAAATGTCCACATTGGTTTCAAGGCATTAAGTATATGCGCATCAAGGTCCCATTGAGCACAAACGCATGATCATTGCTGCCGTTCAGGACCAAACGCTATGCTCGGCTTGCCCCTCTGTTCCAATACAGGGCTGGAAGTGGGACGGGGCCGATGGCATGCCACCCAGGCAGCCAGCATCATATAAGCTTGCACAGCCCCATAAAACAAATTACCTCATTGGGTCCATGCATGCTGTTCTCTATACATCTCGACCTCAAGAACCCCCCAAAATCTGTCAAAATGCACGGCGCCATATTCCAAACCAAACAGACGCCGCTCTGCGCAAGTCATAGAGGGCTCTACCACAAGTCCTACTAGTGCGAAGTGCTGGGTACAGTGGGCAACCACTGCTGTACTACGTGGGCTGTGGTGCGGCGTGCTGCTATGCAAAGTGTGTCTACCTGTATGGTTACTCACATCTTGACACTGTTTCGGGTCCTTTTTCTGTCGCAAGCGATGGCGGTGGGGAGGAGAAAGCCAGCTAAGGTGAGCACAGATACGTGAAGGTCACGCTAACGCCGCTGAACGGTGTGGCGCCAGGGAAGGCACGCAGGCCACAGGACGGAAGGCAGGGTCCGGAGGACAGCGGTGTAGCGCCTGGGAGGGGACGCAGGCCATAGGGCGGAAGGCGAGGCCCGAAGGACATCGGGGTGGCGCCTGGGAGGGGATACAAGCCATAGGGCGGAAGGCGAGGCCCGAAGGACATCGGGGTGGCGCCTGGGAGGGGATACAGGCCATAGGGCGGAAGGCGAGGCCCGAAGGACATCGGGGTGGCGCCTGGGAGGGGATACAGGCCATAGGGACGGAAGGCGGGACCCGGAGAACAGCGGCGTGGCGCCAGGGAAGGTACGAAAGCCACAGGGTGGAAGGTGCGGTCCAGAGGGGAGCGGTGCCCCTGACGACCGACTGCGTAGTCTGAAAGGAATCGGACCTCCTCAAGCCGGTTTAACCCAACCCTAGAAGTCAACACTTCTTGTTCGAGGGATGGGTTTTTTAATCGCAGACCGGAAAGAGGCTCGAACAGCTCTGCTGTGTGCGTAAGTGGGCCTTGTTTAGCACGAACGAAGCGCGGGCACATGACAAGTGGTTCGGGTGTGAAGGGAGGGCAAAAGCCACTACCGAGTGGTGTCACATCGAACAGCATGTCCTTTTCATTAAGCGGTGCGATGTATCCTATCCATTCCGCTCCAGATCAACACCAATTTGTGGATGGGAAACAAACAGCAGGGGATAAGCTACAGTCACAACGAATACGACGGGTGGCGGCCATGGTGCTCTCCTGAAATCGTGCTGTTCAAATGACAACTACCGCGTGTTGTGATCCTGACGGCTGTTGTGCGAGACCTCGATGGCCGGGCCGCAGGGCAGCAAACAGAGATGGACGAACAACCCGACCGACTGTCACTTCACCTCAGCGCGTCAGCGAGGTCGAAACATTGATCAGGTGGCCACACAAAGCTGGCGGCGCACGCGATTACGGGGGCAGTCTGGCACACGGTGGACGAAACGAAGACAAAAATGCGACAGAGCTAGTGCAGTGTGTACTTTAATCTAGCAAACCATTTTCGCAAACGTGTCATTTTCGGAGCCCTACTCTCTACATCTTGTTAACCGGAGCACATTTCGAAAATAACAGAAAAAAGCTCGGCTTGGCCACACAGAACTGAAACAATACCCGAACCCTTTGAACGCATTCGAATGACAACCGCCCCCCCCCCCCCGCCGCTGTCCCAGCGGCTTCCCGGCGGGAACGCGCGGGCCTGGCCCCGATAAGCAATCACGTGTGACCAGCAACTGGTCAGCCACCGCGCCCCCACGGACGGAGTCGACCCTCGGGCTGATCCAGCCCGCTGACTGCGTGGGTCGGTAACAGCGAGGCGCGGTCTGCTGGCCAGCCGGATGAGGTCTGCGGTGGCCGGTCCTGGTGACCGCTGAGGCCGGTCTGTCGGCGGCGGGCAGCGGCTCGTAGCTGGCGCCCTAACGGCCGCGCTGCCTGACCGGCGCCCTGGCGGAGCCGTAATGGCCGCCATAGGGGCTCAATGGGACAGGCGGGCGGCTCTGCCGGCGGCGCTCGATGAAATGCAGGCTCCCGCAGGCCCGTGCTACGCTCAATGGCTTACCAAAAGCTCGATATGCGGGTCTCGAAACCATTGGCATGCCGTGCCCGTTCGTGGAGAGAATTGGCAGATTACGCCAGCCTTTCATACGAAATAGCCGGTCTCACCGTTGACCGAATCCACATGAGCGGTTACGTCTCCTGCAAGCGTCTCCGAGAAATCACGATTTTTCATGACCCGGCTACTCACGATGCGGGCGAGGAAGAGTTCCATCTTGGGGCTCATCTGGATAGATGTCATGCGCAGTTGTCCCTGCACCTTCATGCGGGTCACCGAGTCGAGGAACCCGTCCATGTACCGGGGCCCAATCGACTTGCGCGGTGTGATCCGCTCACGCACCAGGCTCAACAGGGGCTTCCAGGAGGGCAGGTCAGGATAGGAGAGGTCACAGCAGGTCACGGGCACACGGATGTGGGAGCAGATGTGCACGGGTTGCTGCCATTGCTAGGGTAGACGCACGACATAAAGTCGCTGCAGGTGCGGGTGGGGTGAGTCGCTCATTGGGCTCATGGATACTTGGTTGTCTGTGTTTTAATACTAGCTTCACTTTCAAACCTGTTTGTCTCCAAAAGTCAGGTGGCTCTAATTTTGCATAAGGCAACAAAGGTATCACTAACATCATGCTCGTGTTCGCTCACATCGCTGCTTATTGTACCTTTTGCCTATGGAGACATACGGAGCAAATTAGAAATGCCTGCTCCTTAAGGAAGCTTTCGCTTGGGGATAAGCTAATGGTGTTGTCTAAACACACTACAAGCTGCTCGACCGAACGTCGAATGAGCACATAACTTCGGCGTCTGAGGACAAGGACATGAATCACTGATGACCCCAAAGCCCAAACACAAGCAGCTGCACCCCGCCAGAGCTAGAGTCTGTCGCTCGTCTAGCTAGAGCCTACCTGCAGCGGCGCTTTCATCTTCAGCTCCTCAGCCCAGGTGCACAGCACGTCCCATGGCGCGTGGAGCTTGATGAAATGGATGGTCTTCTTCGCCCCGGGCACGATTTCCTGCCAGGGTCGTCTCCGTTACGATCAACGTTGTGCTCATCTCCATAGCAACGAAGCAATCCCTTTTAGCCTCAGGCATTCCCACTTGACTGGATGGAGCTCCCAGAAAATCATTTCCTTATTTAATGATACAAGTTGTTAAGTTCCTGCTGATTGACAGGTGACAAGTTAAGTTTTATCAGATGTTCACTCTGTGCGCTTACATAATTTTGGAAAGTCTTGACTTCAACGTCGGCCACATGGAAATACAATGGTCTTCGCAATATCATATCACCTACAGCGGTATGTTCAGGAACGACGGCGCGCCGGCCAAAAATGCTACAGTGACGCCAGCAAAGGCAAATCGCTGCAAATTCTGCAGCTTTCTGGGCTAACAAGACATTGGTGCGTATCAAAATGTTCGCTTTCTTGCATAACAAACAGACATACGGCAAGTTTTTCGAGCCCCGTCGTTACAACGCACACTGGAATACCGTGCAATACCAGAGTCAGACACCAAGAAACAATGAAGCGTGATGTCAGGCAGCCACGAGCAATAGAGCGTAATGGTATGCAGCCACGAACTCAGCGTGGTCTGTCAATTTATGATACACGCGAATCGACAATATAAACGACCAGAATGCGCTAGATCGTCTCAATAATTGATGCGATGCCACCGGCGTTTTAATTTGACCGAGGTTATCATACAGCGCTCGCGCACATTAAAGTCACAACGACATCCGGTATGCCAGGTGGCAATAATGTTACCATGCACATCCATTTAATCTAGGTCCGCCCCTTTATCTGACGTCATATGCGAACGCTAGAGTCCACAGCCCCTCATTTCACAAGCCACTGCGTTCAGCGCCGCACATTGAGGAAACCAAGGATGCGACACAGCTCCGGCTGGTCATATTGCCGGGCAGACCATAGCATGTAAATGACCTCTGAACTGTAGTTACGTCCGACTGGGCCATTGCCAGTCCGTTGCGGAAGGCGCAGCTCCCTCATATGAACCAGCACCACATCAGCATGCATACCCTCTTCCGTGCCGAGGAGAACAAATGTAAGTGCCAACCAGCAAGCCGGAGAAACACATCATAGTACCCAGAGCAGGAGACCAGGAAATCAAGCTGAAACTACGCAGATGAGAGCCGCACAAATTTCGCAAAATGTGTCACGTGAAAATGTAATATTTAAGGGGCCTATTACACGTTTGCATGGGGAATTTTCCTAATATGGTCGTCATAAGATGCCGTTCTGTACTTCACGGCCATGCTCTTTTTAAGATTTTGAACTCTCTTGCTTGACGCGCGCGAACTTGTGCTGTCTGTTTCACGCTACCCTAAAAACGCAACATTTGTGCCCCTGCCTCACTGGCAGTATTGTGCTGATGCTCGATTAAATATGGCCACTGAAACATTCGTGTTTGCAGTGGTTCAGTATCGACTGTCTCCATGAAGGAAGTTAATTGGATAACAGTCAGATCGAACTGCCGGTGGCTTGTCTCAATCACGAACCACGTTTTGTGATAAATAACACTGGCATTCGGGCAACTACTAGTCATGACCGACATGAGGCTGGGAATCGAATCACTAGAGCATACCGCCGCAACCGAAAATGCCAGTCCAGGTAAATACATGCCACTACGGAAAAATACACCACTACACCATGAGAAAAGGCCAAAATACACGCATATAACACCTGCACACGAATCTACACGCGTAGACCTTCCACGCCACCATGCTGCGCTTAGGAGTACGGCAAGTAAGTCCCACCGTCCTCTACAGTGGCAACTCCGACACGGCCAGTCTGGCAACGACTCTGACGTCATACAAATTTCCATGACGTAATCTTGCGGTGAGGTATTGGATGGCATATTCACTAAATAGTGAAACTGAAAAAAAGAAAAAAAACACTGCCAACGAACCGGCAAATGAATTAGCGAAAGTTTTGCTCTCCCCTTCCAACTCCAGCTCAGGTTGTGGATACCAGCCCATCCAGCCATCTTATATCACTGGCCAGTCCCATCCCGTCCGGACCAGCCTACCCACCTCCTCCATCTCCAGGCCGGCCTTGCGGAGGTTGGCGCGGAAGCGTCCGCGCCAAGCCTCCTGCTTCAAGAAGCGCTTCTCGGCCAGCCGGCCGCGCACTTTGCCCTGGATGCTGGTGTCCTCGTAGACGAGGATGTAGTCGATGCGGCGCTTCTCGTCGCGGAAGAAGCAGCTGTCGAGCTCGGCCGGCAGCTGCGCGTCCTTGCGCCGCTCCAGGTGGTACTCGTTGTTGTGGTTCTGAGGCAGGCGACCAATGGACGGTAAGACGCCGGCGTCGACAGACAAACACCTCTATCAATATTAATGGGAAATCACGGGCAGATGGGAACAACAATATGCGCAGGTTCTTCAATAATTTTTTTCAGTGCCACGTATGATTAAATGGTGATTTGCGTGCGCACTGGATCAGCTAGTGTGCTAGCCTACCACCTCAAGTTTTGTATCCGATAGACGCAAGCATTCCGTCACCTTTTACCGTCACCATTCGCTTTCGTCGAAACGATTGTTTTTAAGTCGGGTAAAGTAGTTTCCTAGGGCTTGCGATCCCAAGCCATACCGCAAGTAATAAACTTTTTCGCTTCCACGCATAATGAAAAGCAACAAAACATTCAGAGGGTATACCAAGTTACTGAAAATGTAATTGGAAATCGGGAAGTTTGCACGTTCTGCATGGTCTACCTACTGCACGAATGCACTGCCAGAGCATACACAGGTGTTTCTGCGCGATGCCCTCGCCCAGCCTGGCACCTCAGCAAGCCGTCGGCAGTGTCAGACGTCACGTGGCGCAGTTCCGCCAACGTTACGGGGACGGGCGACGGCTGCGTTCGCTCCGTCGGACCGCGCCTGTCGACGTTTTTCACCTTCGCCACTCGTGTTTACTTAGCGGTCGCCGGGTGACTGTCTGCTGTTTGGTCGGTCGGCGCCACGCTACTGCTACGGCGCAGCAACGCTGAGTGCAACCAGCGACGTCAAACAGGTCTGGATGGTCGTCTCCTGGCTTATGGCCCTTCGAGTCAGAACACTTTGGAACGGTAAATGCGGTGTGGAAGAGCCATACCGGGAGTCGAGCGCCAGGGCAGGATTTCGAAACCGACGGCTTCAGGAGGCAAGGACATTTTTCAGCTCGCGAGGCAAAGTTTAACAACTTTTGCGACGAAAACAATTTCGAGAGTTAAGTCACGGAGGACAGATGAGACGGCCCACGTGCTCCACGACGCCACGCCCAGCTTCCGAGCAGCAGAGTGCGGAAATGGACGCCGGTCTCCTCCCGCGGTGAGGCTCTATCCGCGGATAACCACCCGCTGGCGGTACAGGCCGATTTGATAATGTCCTCATCCTCAGACCGCGGGGTGGCGGTCGGCCATAATGGCACGGATCCGGAGAGCCTCAGTACCGCACCGAGTGGATGTCGACGCTAGCGAGGCACTTTGGCCAGCCGTGGGAACTGACAGGGAACCGCTTAAAACGGCCTGAATACTGTACATTTGTGTAATTGTGTAAAAAGGTATATATATATATATATATATATATTTATGGTTATATATACACACACATATATATATATATGTATATATCTACACACACATATATATATATATATATATATATATAACCATAACTTGTAGAGTTCTGAGATCCGTGGTACTGCTTCCCTGTCTTGTCACGGTAGGCCCCGATATCAGACCCCACCAACGCCACGTAGACTTGTGGCAACCATAAAAAGCTGAAGTTCTTTCATTGCACCACTAGTTTGATAGCGTCAGATGGCCTCTTGCGCAGCAGAGTGAGCGTGGCTGGATGTATGGATGATCGAATGGACGGACTAGTGCTTTGCCCAAACGAGAATCGAGCGTGCAAGAGTTGGGTGAGATTGCTTAGTGTTTGCCCAAACGAGAATCGAGCGTGCAAGAGTTGGGTGAGATTGCTTAGTGTTTGCCCAAACGAGAATCGAGCGTGCAAGATTTGGGTGAGATTGCTTAGTGTTTGCCCAAACGAGAATCGAGCGTGCAAGAGTTGGGTGAGATTGCTTAGTGTTTGCCCAAACGAGAATCGAGCGTGCAAGAGTTGGGTGAGATTGCTTAGTGTTTGCCCGAACGAGAATCGAGCGTGCAAGAGTTGGGTGAGATTGCTTAGTGTTTGCCCGAACGAGAATCGAGCGTGCAAGAGTTGGGTGAGATTGCTTAGTGTTTGCCCAACGAGCATCGAGCTTGCAAGAGTTGGCGGTATCATTGCAAAGCTGAGGCGTTTGTCCCTTAGTCATCGGCTGGTCCAACTGGTCTGGACTGGTCACAGGAACAAGCCATGTGCTGCGAAGGCTCAGCGCTGAGCTCCCATCAGGTGTGTTTGGTCTAACCTGAAACCGCCTATCCCCACATTTAAAGGGCGTGTGCCATCTTTTCATGCTTTCACTTATTGTTAAGACGCGTCAGATTTGATCGGTTTAGAAGTTTCTCGGAATCGTTCTGAAAAGTTCAAAATTTGAGTTGAAGTAGCCGCTCAAGCGGGAGAAATCTCACTGAACTCCCTGCTCACCACTTTGAAAGTAATACATTTCATTTGCCCCGTTTTTTTAATGTTCGCGCTCTGTAACTTTTGCAACACAATACTTTGTCAAAATATTGTGCAATAAATCCCACGAAAGCTTGAAGCACTCTTTTTGGAGTAAAATGTATGCAAACATCACGCTATTATCCCGAGAATTCACCGAAACGTTATACCATGGCTATGATTTTTTTTCTTTAGCGTTCAGCATAGTGACCCTGTTCGAAGCGCACTTTGGCTTGGGGAAACGGAGAATTATATGGCCTACAGTGACGTACTGGTTCAAACTTCAAGCAATGCGCTTCTCGGTAATTGGCCCTTACCGCTCGCTGTGGCAATCACAAACGTTAATCTGTACTTATGTTATTCATACCAGAAGAGGCATCACTTTTACGTTCGCAAGCCCGCAATGGGTGGGTAGAAACAGCTCAAAAATAGTACCTCTAACCCGTAACAGCTGACAACGCCCATCAGGAGATTCTGCCGTCGTCATGACGGCGTAGGTCATGACAACTGCAGCTGTCGTGGACTCGGAATAGACTCTGAGGCTGCCCAGAATGGAAAATGTGCAGTGCTGTTATAAAGCGTTGAGAAGTAATTTTGACTAACAATAATTAAAATCTATATCCCTATTACGTCTTGATGGTGCTGCAGCGGCACTACATTATGTTATATAATAGGTAAATTGCCCTGAGGTTTTACCAGAGCAGGTTGTTGAAATATGACCCATAGGTGAGACGCTCCCTTTAGCGAAAACGTGTGAGGTGGTTTTGCGGCATCTTTTTGCTTTATACAGCTGTGAATATCATCATAATGCTATGGACAGGTACCGTATCCTATTCACAGCGATGCTTCATCCAATAGATGAGTTTAAGTCCCGATGATAATGGCCATGTCCGTGAGCACAAGGATGCGCGCGCCAACGAAAGCCCCGATCACGATGATGTGTATTACTCTGTCTGCAGACTATGAATACGTGACTGAATGCAAACGTAGATAGATAATGCACAGGGACTTCGTTTAAACGGAATCTATGCTACGAAAAGAGACAGTGGCGGGTGACCCACGTATGCCAATGGCAAGGACATAGTCCGTACATGCGTACGAAAGTGGGGCGTAATTGTTTGGAAAGGCATGTAAAAATGCCAAATCGATTCAAACACCACGTTAGAGCTTGAAGAAATGGGCCTATGATTTCAATTCCAATAACCATTTAAACCCACAGTTGCCGACATACGTCGTGCCCCGCTATACTTAATTCGTTCATAGCGTTGCAGATAAAAATGTTTTTTACATACTTTCCGAAGGCGACGCTCCCTCTTTCCGTCGAACAGTTCTACTTCTTTAAGCCGAGTAAGCGGCAAAACATAAGCAACAGACGACATGCCGTCCAAGAGGCACACTTGCGCCAAGTTAGATCACCTCCTCAATCATCACGATGCCGACGACTGACGAGGCTGCACACTTTGCTATGGCATTAGATATTCAAGTCGCAGCATACGGCTCCACAAAAATCGCGTGGCAGAGCTCGCGGGCGGGAGCGTTCAACAGACCGGCAACAGACCCACAGACAAGACTCAAGGGCAGCGAAATCTGTCGGAGCCCGGCACCCGCAGCTCAAGCTTTATCTCAGACGCCAGCCCCTGATCCGCCGGCGGCGGCCGAGCGGTCGGCACCCAAAGCCCTGAAGGCGTTCTCGAGCCGGGGCGAGCACGGCGGCCGGCGCCGGCGCCCTCTCGGCGCTGAATTATTGCCGCGTCCGGCGGTGATCTTCGCCGACAGGCGGACTCTGATGGACTGGCCCCCCGCGGCGACGCCGGCGGCCGGAGACCGGGCCTGGCTAGACGGCGCGGCCGCGGCAGACAGCGGCTAATCGGGGTGATGCATGTGTGACCGCCGGTCTGGCTCTGTACTCACCGCCCGTATGAAGATTGGGAGTACACGGGCCTGGCTCTGTACTTGCCGCCCGTATGGAGATTGGGAATGCACGGACCTGACTCTGTCCTCGCCGTTCGTATGGAAATTGGGGGTACATGGACCTGGCTCTGTACTCACCGCCCGTATGAAGATTGGGAGTGTGTGGGCCTGACTCTGTACTCACTGCCCACATGAGGATTGGGAGTACGCGGACCCAGCTCTGCACCAACGCGTGTAGACACTGAGAGCCTGCCGACCCTGCTTCGTACTGACGCGTGCACTGACTGACCTGATGACGACACGCTCGAAAGTCAAAGATGACATTTCAGTAAAAATGATGTATGTCAAATCGGCCATTTTGTGAACTGCTTCCACATGCAAACTTCTGTGACGCCAGCGGTGATAAAGCTGCTGCCGTAATAAAACAGCCATACTGCCGGTGTCAGCCTCCGGAAGACCTACGTACTTTCTCTTATGCATGACGAAGCTCGCCTTCTTCTGAATCGATAGACGAACCCAGCGGTATATAAACTGGATATGGCGATGGATGGCAAGGCGAGGGATGGCGAGGATGAGAGGATGGCGAGGATGAGACACACACTTCTGGACTAAATATCACACACACACACACACACACACACGCACGCACGCACGCACGCACGCACGCACGCACGCACGCACGCACGCACGCACGCACGCACGCACGCACGCACGCACGCACGCACGCACACACACACACACACACACACACACACACACACACACACACACACACACACACACACACACACACACACACACACACACGCACGCATCAGCGGTGGACTACACCCACAGGCTGGCAGCTGTTTGCTGCGACAAGACTGTTCATGTGGTCGGCATACAAGGACATAAGATAGAATAGTTGTCTGCAGGTGGCAGCCATCTGCCTGGATTGCACCAGATTGAACTGGTTATTTTAGAGGACGTCCGGAGGATGCATAAACAATATCCGGTGCTCCACCATGGTTCCAAAATCATTCCAAAGTACTGCCGTACGCGTAATGCGTCGTGTAAATGATACTGAAATATTTTTGTGGGCGATTTCAACGCCGTGCGAGATGTACCCCTGATAGCTTGACGCAGTGACTGGCACGAGGTATTCCTTTCACGGATGGAAAACTGTTCGGACTACCGTCCTCGTCTGGTGTGTTGGCACGCACACTTGTAATGCACGCTCTGGTGTGTTGGCACGCACACTTGTAATGCACGCTCTGGTGTGTTGGCACGCACACTTGTAATGCACGCTCTGGTGTGTTGGCACGCACACTTGTAATGCACGCCCTGGTGTGTTGGCACGCACACTTGTAATGAACGCTCTGGTGTGTTGGCACGCACACTTGTAATGCACGCTCTGGTGTACATACTTAACAAACCAGACGAGGACGAAGTGGGAAAATTATTTCATCCATGTGGGCCTCAATGTAGCTTACGCTTTAAGCTGCTTCTTCATGTTCAAATGGCGTGTGCGCAGCGCAGAGCATGTGCATCGTTCCGAAGCATGTTTAGTCATTAAACGTGGATTAAGACGGCAGGGATTGCACCCACTCATGCGACAGTCAGCACGGGACGACCAGTTGGCACAAGTAAACATACAATATTCATGCTCCTGACAAAGGGCACCGCTAGTGCGGAAATTAAGCTGCGCGTTGGAGAAGTTATCGGCACCGGGTTCGATTCTCCGCGGTGCTCGTCTCTTCCTCGCCTCGTGTCAGTTTCAGGGGCAGGCGACGCCATGTAGCCTCACGGCTGTGTGCGGAAGCCCTAATGATATCGACACTGTCCTTACGACACTTACTGTCAGCGGACACGTTCAGTGCAACCATAAATAGCTCATGCAATAATTTATTGAAAATGCGCACACCAAAGAAAAGCTAAGATTGAAAACCATGTCCAAGTGCTGCCATATTTCCTGGCAGTAGCCACTTAATTGCCCCCGCCAGGAGCCATACGCGTAAATCCCGTCACATCTTATCAAAGTTGAGGCCTTATCTCGTTGGAGCCTTATCTCGTTGAGGCCGATCTCGTTTTAAGCACCGGTGTCATAGCACCTCCATCTCTCGGCTGAGAGCGTCTCCCGGTTATTACGTCATTCATCTTTCCCAGATTTAACGTCAGCAATCCCGTGGGACAGCCGATATATTTGGCCGACGGCGTCACGTTCGTCTCTTGGAGACGGGGTTGGGCGGGTAGGGTTAATCCACCAACCATGACGCCGATTCGCACACGTCGGCAATGGAATATAGCACAATCGGGTGGGGGAGTGGGGGCCAATTTAACGTTTCGGGATATCAAACAGTAAGAAAGCTAGAAACACAAAATGTACAGGATAGGTAGGGATCTATGAAAATCCAGTTTTGTCAAATCCTTAGGGCTCTGGGTCGTAATATTCTGATCTAGTAAAGCCAAGCTTGATCAGACCGAGAGCAATGTTCGAAGTGCCTAAGCCCTCCTCAGGCTATCAGCTTTAAGCTAGATACATCTTCTAGACAAAAGCTCACTCGGATTCATATCTACTGATGACCTTATCTGACTTTTAGAATGTTAGTAGGAGCCAGAAGCCATGGCCAGAAAGCATTCGATATCATTTTTACATTTGAAGTCAAAGTTAAATCTAGCGTCAGGATTTAACCTAGGCGGCAAGTTCCTCAAACCAAAAGGCAAATCAAGGCAATTTTGGGTCAGTGACTTCAAATGACCTCCACACAGTAAAAAATGTTGACGCTCTTTTGATAAAGGCGTTTGAAATAAAAAGTGTCACAAAGAACCACATAAAGCAAGCATTCAAGTACATAGGCAAGTTGGTTTCGTACCTCAACCTGGCCCCCCTATCTGACCCCCGGTCAATGAAATTAGTTGCATTCCAGATTTTAACTGTACAATTCTCTAAGACGCCACATAAAAACTGCATTGCGTCGTCTAAATCTACCCAGCCAAAAAGGACCAAACGGCCAAAAGGACCCTCTTTTCTGGCCGTATCTACTCTGCAAGGCGGAAGGGGCCGAAATCTTGCGCGCCGTGCCTGGAAACGAATCAGCGCAGTGTGTGCTTGGCATGAAACACCGACGGTGGGTCGCTCTCACCCATTGGCGGAGAATGCAGCGAGGAAAAAATTCCAGCGACTACATAATTTCCATCGAAATGGGCAGAACCAACACATTGCTGCACAAAGGACACCCACCCTACCATGTCACAACAAGGTCTCCTAACATTTCCAACGCGTGCACTTAATAACAGTTACAATATTGTGTTTGAGATGTTTGTATCGCACTCAATAGCCACTAATCAGGCTTCTTCGCCTTCAAGTTGATTTTGGTAATCTCCAGACTATGCTGTTCGAGGAGATAGATTGGGGTGGGGTAGGGGGGCAGCAGATTGCCTCAAACTTGAAAAGATTAACATATCGTTTTTAGAACAGGACCCACTTGTGTCGCAAATAAGAAGGCCGACAACAGCTCCTGATCTTGCATCGTGTCATCAAAATAATGTTTGCTTTCAAACCCAATTCTAACCTCCCTTTTTCTCGCCACCTCTCAAGTCTTCTTGTCCCGCTGAACTTGATTGTCCGCGGCCACTGCGAGCGTCGGCAAACGCCGCTGCTGGCGCACGGCCACAGGGATTCCCCGGCGATACCGCGCCACCCGACGCAGCCGAGTCTGCAAACGCCGCTGCTGGCGCACGGCCATAGGGATTCCTCGGCGATACCGCGCCACCCGACGCAGCCGAGTCTGCAAACGCCGCTGCTGGCGCACGGCCATAGGGATTCCCCGGCGATACCGCGCCACCCGACGCAGCCGAGTCTGCAAACGCCGCTGCTGGCGCACGGCCATAGGGATTCCCCGGCGATACCGCGCCACCCGACGCAGCCGAGTCTGCAAACGCCGCTGCTGGCGCACGGCCACAGGGATTCCCCGGCGATACCGCGCCACCCGACGCAGCCGAGTCTGCAAACGCCGCTGCGCCGGCGGAGCCGCTGGGGACGCCCATCTGTCGGCTTAGAGCCGGCCGGGCCCAGTCACAGCTCCGCTCTAGCGCGGTCGGGCCCAGTCACAGTTCCGCTCTGAGTGCGGCCGGGCCCAGTCACAGCTCCGCTCTAGCGCGGCCAGGCCCAGTCACAGCTCCGCTCTAGCGCGGCCAGGCCCAGTCACAGCTCCGCTCTGAGTGCGGCCGGGCCCAGTCACAGCTCCGCTCTGAGTGCGGCCGGGCCCAGTCACAGCTCCGTTCTGAGTGCGGCCGGGCCCAGTCACAGCTCCGCTCTGAGTGCGGTCGGGCCCAGTCACAGCTCCGCTCTGAGTGCGGCCGGGCCCAGTCACAGCTCCGCTCTCAGCGCGGCCGGGTCCAGTCACAGCTCCGCTCTCAGCGCAGCCGGGCCCAGTCACAGCTCCGCTCTGAGTGCGGCCGGGCCCAGTCACAGCTCCGCTCTCAGCGCAGCCGGGCACAGTCACAGCTCCGCTCTGAGTGCGGCCGGGCCCAGTCACAGCTCCGCTCTCAGCGCGGCCGGGCCCAGTCACAGCTCCGCTCTCAGCGCAGCCGGGCCCAGTCACAGCTCCGCTCTGAGCGCGGCCGGGCCCAGTCACAGCTCCGCTCTCAGCGCAGCCGGGCCCAGTCACAGCTCCGCTCTGAGTGCGGCCGGGCCCAGTCACAGCTCCGCTCTCAGCGCGGCTGGGCGCCACAGTTTAACGCACACCAGCCGCCTTTTCAGCATTTGAGATGCTTTCAGGGGTTCGCATCCACCAAAAAGTCATTATTTGATTAGGTATATAGAAGATTACTGCGTCTGCTGCTGATTTATGTGGTGCATTTGTCCATTTCTA
>NW_023596461.1:29422898-29427898 GCF_011947565.3 Pollicipes pollicipes | reverse complement strand
TAAGAAAGGAGTCACCCACATAGCCCGAGGACGTTTTGAAGCAGCAAATGCGCAGCATGCGCAAATACACGCGGAGCTTCAGAACATCCAACCGCTATTAAGCAAATGCGGTCCCCACTCACACAGTGGGAGGTTAAACAAATACGATCTAAGGACAGTCAACGGTGCAACACTTCGACCGGGAGCCCCGGGCCTCAACGAGGCCTCGACAGCCCATGGTCCGCCGCACTTCACCAGCGTCAGGTAGCGTGTCCTCCCCATGCCTGGGTCGTCCGGTGCCGACCGCTGCCAGCCCGCTCGTGCCCCGCCGCTGGTGGCACACCACTGGCGGCGCCAGCCGGACCACATCGCTGTCGTGGTATGTCGTGTCCCGCCGCCATAGCCGCCGAGGCGACGACGCTGGCCACCGCCCCGGTCAAGGCCGCGCCGCCGCCGGACGGCCGGCCGCGTCCGACTCGGCCGCCGTCGCCGCCCGGCCGACCTCCGCGGTGGAGCGGGCCGGGCCGGCGCGGCGCGGCGCCCTTCGACGGTCGATAGCGCGTCCCCAGGGCGGGAGAAGGCGTAGCTGGACAACAAAGCTGTTGGCTCGGTCGGCCACGCTGGCGGTACGCCAGGCCGGCCCGCGCACCGGCCTCGCCGCGGCGCCCGCAGCGGACGCAGTCGCCGTCGTCGCGCTCGTGCAGAGGCTCCAGACCCTACGGCGGCCCGCCGGTGGCGGAGAAGCGGTATGGATCCGGGCGGCGGGGCAAAACAGGCGGCGACGCGGCCACGCCCAAATCAAAGCGAGACTTTCGCCAGCCGCCACCAGAACGACCAAGCCGACGGAAAATCAAATGCTGCCTCTCTCCGCGCGGTTTGTGGGTGGCGGCGCAGCGGAAAAGAACTCAAATTGCACGCCTTGTGTGCCCTCCACGCTCGCATTGGGCCAGCAAGGGCAACGAAGCAGAAACCGTTTCCGTCCATTTTAGAGGCAGAAGAAGGCAGATGGGCGTGGAATGAAGTCATACTGACCTTTGCCTAATGCTATGCATAATTCACCAGCGCATGCATGCTGGATCAATGCCAGAAATCTGATAGGGGCCGAATGTATTAACCAAGGTATACTAGTGCAGCCATAATTCAAGCGATCTCGATAATTAACCAAACGACTTGCAGCCAGCTTCCACCTGTTTTCTCGACGGAACAATTTAAGGCATGAAAGCGGTAGCTTTGCTCCTATTTCACCTGATGCCTCAGACACTCGCTGATAAAATCGCATACAGACGGTTGCAGTGTGCCCCTGGAAACAAATTAGTCCTGACGCCATTTTCAACTTTCAAGATGGCTCAGGTTACGCAACATCAACATTTTAAACCCACAAGGCTTAAACCATACCTTAAGATCCATGGAGCCTAGATGACACTGTGACGTGAGGAAGCCTAGATGACACTGTGGCGTGAGGAAGCCTAGATGACACTATGATGTGAGGAAGTGATTTCCCGCGTGATAATCGCTTGGCTGCGATTGTGCCACCATCGATAGGACTATGCCATTACTCAGCCCGTTTCCCAGTTTGAAACAACGCAGTCCTACCGTGCAGGGCAGGGATTGAGGGCGGGGGATCGGGTTTCAACAGCGGTCACCAATATGACAGTTCAGGGGAGCGTGACACAGTCCAGCCAATTACGGCACAAGGTCCTGAAGCCACCAAAGGTCCACAACATGTGACTACAAATACGCATGCTGTCAGGCAGAAAATATGGCACGGCACAGGCGTAGGATCACGTATATAATGACGTGGTGCCGACCAACACCTCACTTGTTGCAGCGGTACACCGGACGCCGAACATACGGTAACCGAGTCCCCACACAACCAACCACGCTCCACAACTTGCAACACGCACAGTCGCACAACTCAGGCCACAGAGCACCGAATGAGCTACCCTAGAACAGAGCCCCAGACATGGCACGGATCTGTCGTCGCGTCACAAAGGCACTCGACCCCAGACTAAGCTCGAGTCAGCAGCGCGTCGACTGCGCGAAGGCGCGGCGTCGCGACGAGGCCGCTGTCCCCATCGGCGGCGGTCATACAAGGAACGGATCCATCACGACGACAAAGGACCGGGTGGCGCCGTCGGCATGGGGTGACCGCGCCGCCGCCGCCGCCGCCCCGTCCGTGCCGACGCCGCCCGGTGATTACCTCCGCGTCGCTGGCGACGGGCAGCGCCGGTCGGCCTGCGGCGGACGGGCGCGGGGTCGGGATCAGGGTTTTCTGCCGTTCCTTCTCCCGGAAGGCACTGCGCAGCACGGCTTCTGGCTGCGCACGAGGAATGTGGTCAGGATGTGTGGTCGGCGAGGGCGATGGTGGCGTCATTTCTCAAATACTTCACCCCTTTTTGACTCTTACACTCACTGAATGCCTTTTGGCCCCTTTCCCTCTCTACCAGGTTAATTCCCCGGCTAAAGCTCTTACATCTAGGAGTTTATTTCCCTTCATCGCTTGGTCGGCGTGTTCAGTTGGCGCAGCGCTTGTGTTCCTCACCCAGAGAACTAGCCAGTTGCTTAGTCACGATTTAGCTTGTCTCTCGTTTTTTTCAGCTACATACCGGGCTCTGCCCGTCGCTCTGTCCCGTCTCACCTCGCCACGCGGTGCGCCTTGGAGCCCGTCTAGCGGCAACAACGCTAACATCCCCGGCGTCACAGAGCAGGAGAATTCACGGGCCACTGCCGACCGGCTATATTGAGCGGGTCCGCCCCCTGCCCCCTCCCCGGCATAGCCCCATCCCCCCCCCCCCCCCACCGTCCCCTCCCGTGGCCCGCCTTACATCGACGCAGCTGGCCGGGTCGAAGGCGAACTGGGCAAAGTCGTCCTCGCTCTCTTCACGCTTGGCTGAAAAACGCCGCTGGAACCAGCCGGCCAGCGAGGCACGCACGCCGGAAGGAGCCGGCTTCCGGTCGCCGGGCAGGATCGACGTAATAGGTAAGCGTAACGAGAGAGTGAGGCCGATTCGGACCAGAAGGCACTGAGGGGGGTTGCGGAGGACTGCAGTGGCTTAAGATGGCATTCGGAGAAAACACAGTTGAGATCGAGGATTCCAAGGGCGAACGCGAGATGGGTTCGGACGGGATCAAGACACATTAGGGCAGACACCAGGCAGGATCAGCACGAACTATATGACGCAATAGTATAGCACTAGCACTAGCACGCAATAGCACTGGATCTTAAAGGGAATGTTCCATATCTGAAGATATTGAGGCAAGCATGAGATATTTTGTAAGAAGCTTACTTGCAACTATTGGTATGATTTTACTTTCTTATTGACGTCCCCGAAAATTGGAATGATGAAAGAATCAGGACACATTCAACGTGCAAATAATCTCAGCCCCGGAGAAAACTGCACTTGTATGGTCACCTAGATGGGTTAATTACGAACGGAGCCGGACGCGGCGTTCGTTGGCCAGAGATCGATCGGTCGAGGAGCTGACCACCGCGCCCGCGGCCGGACAGCTCATCAGCCATTCAGACCAGACGGCGTCAGGCCACCGCCGCCACCGATTCGTTCGGCATGATCACCTCCTCCGGTTCCTCCGAGGCGTCCTCGCCGGTCGCCCGAGTCTCCAGCAACGAGAGGGCGGGGCCAGGTCGCAGGGACGGACGCATGGTTCGGGCCGATGGACTGAGCAGCGGGCGCTGATCCTCCCAGGACAGCGAGCGTGCCGCTCCGGACACACCGCGACCCTGTCAAGACACGGCTGCTGCCTCTGCGAGCATGCCGCTCCGGACAGCATGCCGCTCCGGACAGCATGCCGCTCCGGACAAACCGCGACCCTGTGAAGACACGGCTGCTGCCGCTGCTACCGCCTTCTACGCTGAGGCTGGCTTTTAGCGAAGCCACCCGGGTAGGCTTAATCGCCCTCCCCCGCTAAGCCCGCCGAGCAGTTTTGTCTGTAAAACCTGGCATCGTCTCTGGCTTTGCCAATTGTTGTTGCGGCGTACTACACCATTTCAAGCTCAATTTAGCAGAATTTAGCTCCTATTGACAACGACAAATTAAAGTAAGCCTGGAGCAAGTTAGGAACAATTGCGTTAAGTTTTAAAAAGATTAGGCTTTATTGTAAAGAAACAATCCCAACGATAACGACTGAGCTGGCGGTGTTAGCAAGTAACCGACGTGGAGTGATCAACTTTATAAATTCAATTTGAAAAGTCAGGTCCAATTTTAAAAGCTGCAGTGTAGGTCAAATCAGCCCAGGGACAATTTAAAAACGAAGAAGTTTATATGATTCCCTACGTGACCGGTAAATAACTTTTGCTTGGCCGGGGTCGTTGTTGCATTTTCCGCCCCACGCAGTAGGTCGAGGCTGTTTCTATGACCTTGCTAGGCGTGAGGAAAAGTGGGGAGAAGAAATGTAAGGAGAAAAGCAGAAGAGAAAGCTTCTCTCTGGTGCACCATCAAGGCTCCATCCCTTCTTCTTTGGAGCACAGAAGTTGCTCTAACGGTAATAGGCATTAAGCGCATGTAGGTCTGGCAGGTATCCGAACAGGTATTTGGCTATAGTCAAACTGCCCCGGCGAACACAAAACACAGCCCTTTTCTGAGCTTTGCTTGCCGCGCAAATGCACAGTGAGGTTCGGTTGGCTGTGCTCAGCCCGTTTCCAGCCAGTTTTGCTACCCACAACGTTTTCAACGCGCCACTCTGAGTACGTAGGCTTTGCTTATCTGACTCGCCTGCTTGCTTTGCGGTCAAGCTTCGGACGGCTATTAAACCTGACCTGCGGGAGGTTAGAAAGTGACCTTCTGGCTCCAGTGCGGCCCCAGTATGAGGTTACTGAGTCGTTCAGATGGCTGGTGACGGTAACAACCCGAGGCTGAAACCTTGTTCACATTTATAAGTCGGTTGGTGAGGCGTCTATGTATATTTCATGCGTGTATCGCGCCTGTTCATTGTTGCAAGTTCTTTCATTACACGCTATTCGAGCGAGGGTTAAATAAATGATGGTTATGACGTGGTCTGACCTT
>NW_023596461.1:29387402-29422155 GCF_011947565.3 Pollicipes pollicipes | reverse complement strand
AAAAAAACGTTTGTTCCGTGGGTGGTCGCCTTCGGTCACACCTGACAAGAATAGCATGTGTAATTGTCCATACGCGTAATATTCCTGATGCCTACCATCATAATTCTTAGAAAGATCTCCAGATTACTTTACACTTTTTTTAGAGGGCAAGTAGCACCTTCTATTTGAAAATCTAAGAGTAAACTCCATTTTAAATTTGAAGCGCATAGATATGTTAGACGTGTTCGATTCTGACCGCAAAGTACAGTTGCTGGAAATCGTTTCCAATGGCCTCAATTTTCCGTATGAAACTGGTATGGTCGCGGAGTTTTTCCATCCACGATAACCTTTATAAGGAGCCCATTTCCTTCAACAACGCTCACAGGGTGTTCCAAAATTGATGTGCGGTTGCATCGTCCTCACTAACAGAGGAAATAAATGAGACCAGTTCATGATTTATTTGCTAATGTAACCCTCACACAGCCGTATACACTACCGCATGCGCTCCGGCACGCCGCGCATCAGGAGGGTCACGTCTCTGCCCTGGCCCTCCGCCACGTTGTTTGCACGTTTTGGAACAAGGTCTTCTCTGAAGTGGCCGGGACGTCTTGCTGAGCTCCTCCTGATCGCCCTGAGATTCTCGATCGGCGATATGTGGGGGCTGTTGCCTGGCCACGTACCCTTCTCCCAGAAGCCTGGGAGGTTGGCGCGGCACCAGTCCTGGGTCTTCCTGGTGTGATGAGCTAGAACGCCGTCCTGCTGTAAAATCGCTCCCCACATGTCTGACAGGAGTTTCACCTTAGTTGGTGGGCTATTCTTCTTCCTCCGCTGCATCGCCAAGGCTGCAGTCTTCTCCAGCACCTCTATGACGTAGTAGCCGACGGTGAGGGTCTGCCCGCGCAAGACTTGGCGTAGCTAAGAAAGGTCTCTGTAGTTCATCATGCCCCAGACAAGAATCTTCAGAGGCTGCTTCACTATCTCGGCGAACAGCACCTCCAAGCTGTTGTTGGCCCAGACCCGGTTCTTCTAACGGTTAGGGGCTTGGAAGAGCTCGAAGGGTGATTCATCACTGAACAGGACGCATCTCCAGTCCTGAACGGACCAGTTCTTGCGGGTCTTGGTGAATTCCAGCTGCCTGCGCTTCTGGTACACGGTAAGCCTTGGCTGCAACCTGGGCTTGGGCGGCTTCAGTCGCAGGCTGGTCTTCAGATACTGATGGACGGCCGACTAGGAGGCTGGGTGCTTCTTCACCGTCCGTTTTCTCGCCAGGGTTCTCGTTGAGTGGCGCTTTTTGAAGGCCGGCTTTGCAATGACGATGTTCGCCAATCGACCCAAGGCCGACCTCCGCCCATGACCTGTGCGGTTTTCGAACGTCTCTTGTGAGTGGTCGCAGGCCAGCCAGCGCCTAATCGTCGCTACGTTGACGCCCAAGTCCCTGGTGACCTGAAACTGGGTCATGCAGCCCTTGACCGTCCCATTCGCGCGGTAGCGGATCGATGGCTTGTGCTCTTTCACCATTGGCGATATGCGGACTCGACACGTTGGCTATCTCAAAAGGAACGACCTATCCCGCCCGCTACCGGCCGAAGTCAGGCCGGCCGCTAGGGTCATGTGGTCGTCTGACACGGCGGGATGTCCTGGGGCCGAGCGCGGTACAATTGCACTCACTCGGCGTTCGGAAGAGAGGGAAGAATGCTAGGCCGCACCAACCGCGCATCAATTCGGGACACCCTGTACTTTGGTTGGACACATATGATCACAGTCCTGTTTATTAGACAGGGCCATTGTATTTTTCTCGTCGTATGGTACGAGGTCTTAATTTTCATAAGAAAATAAGTTCGAAAATCCAGTTAGCATGTTATTTGGACGACCACGGCTTTGGCGTGCAATGTGCGCTCCAATGACAGTACAAAAAGGCAGCGCCAAGGCCTCATCGTCACTCATGCGACAAATACGCTGCATTGCTCATACATATTCGCCGGCCGCAAGGAGACCTGTAGTTGCCGACACACTTGAGGTGAAATAGTGGTGTTTAAGGTTGAACCTGCTTCTTTAGCCTGCAATGCAATCAGAATGAGTCGTTTTCTGCAAGCTTCTGCACTCGGTTGTACTTACCGATGTCATGTGCGATTGTTTTAAGTAGTCAAACGCGTCCATTGAAGTGTTTTTTTTTGTGAAAACCTCAGAACGCGTCGCTGTTTTTAAGAAGGCAATGTTCGAATGACGCTGGAGTGTGACGAACGGCAACTACTGCAGTCATCTACGCTGCCGCGTGGCGTTATCATCTCGGTGACATAGATATCCCTGGAGATCAATACGGATTTCTGCAGTTGTCGAGTCCGACCAGAGAAGCCTCCGCATCGGAAGGGTGCCGGCGCTTAAAAGAGGAGTAATAGGACTGCTTTGCAAACTAGTGGCCAATTCAGTTCGCTTAGCTAAGGCTGTTCTTAGCTTAGATACAGCTGCAAAGTGGGATACTGCCCCGTTTAAGGGGTATCACACTTTTTTGTTCTTTTACTTATTGTTACATCAGACGAGACTTACTCTTTTGCTCATTTGATCAGTACTACCGGTTTCTTAAAATTCTTCTGAATAGCCCAGAATTGCATTTGAAGTAGCCAACCCTGCGGGAGAAATATGATTTGACTCTGGGCGTCAGACCCTAAGTTTGACTCTGGTTTGACTCTGGGCGTCTGGGAGTCACCACTGGACTCGCAGTCGGAAGACCCCAGGTCGAATCCCAATTCCAGGGAGAGAATTCTGGTTGTGACCCATACATGGTTGAGAAGCAAACCTTATTCAGTCCTTCTAAGCAATTCATAACACCTGACGACGGCCGAAAAATTAACTGGCCGAAACCATGTGTACATATACTGACACACAAGACAACGAAAATAGTCCAAACAAATATGTACGTCCGAAAATGAACCCCTGTTCGGCACGGCGAGTGACCACACCCCGACCCGACGCGACGCCCCGACCCGCTTCTCTGAGTGGCCTCGTGCGTCTGCCGCAGTAGTCTGGCCCGCCTTGCAGGCACACTTGCCGGGCATTACTGATTGGCCCCGACCCCATAGGCGCTCGAGGCCAGCCAATACGGCATGGGATCGCCGGGGGCTTTGTCTCCGCAGCAATGGTGCGTAGCGATGCTGTCGGGCCATTTGTCAGATTGCGAATGACATTCCCAGTGTCGTGTCGTGACGAAAACACGCAAAATGTCACAACCGTGCAGCCAAGGCTAATGAATCTGATGGTTGGAGCTCCAGACTCGCATATTTCCCACTTTCGCCTTCGTCGTTCGTGCATGTAGTTTACGTTACGCCCTTAGGGACCGACTTGATCGTGCCATTGGTCAGACACTACGCCCTTCCCGCACCGAAATCTCTCCTGCGTTTTTTTCAGACAGATGATGTCTAAGAAGCGCAAAGACGGTGCTCCTTGGGCGATATCAGCGACGCGGGCCAGCTTCATTGGTCGTCACCTCACGCTCCCGACCGGGGCCGCAGCGCGCTTTCGTTTTCCGTTCGAGTGTCGCCGGGAAAGCCGACAGGCCACGAGCGCCGCCACGGGCGCCTCTCCTGCCAGGCTGCCTCGCCTGGCGCGTAATCAAATGGTCCTCATTGATCAGACTCGTCCCCGAATGATGGCAGTAATGGTGCGCTCTGGTGTCACCCTTCCCCATCCCCCCCCCCCATCCCCGTAACCCGCAGCTGGGTCGGACGCCGTTCTCAGGCTCACGACATATTCACAGAGTGGAACAGTTTTCTGTCCCGTTTGCAACACGAAAGCTATCAATACAGGTGGGCGTTGCCAGCACCACACTGCTTGACAGCCTTCGGTCGACACCGCTCATAAATTATTACGGCGACTGTTTTCGAGTTGTGTAGTGTATGGGGCCCTGACACTTTGCAGCCACCAATTCGGCAGGCGGCGGCGCGGCAGATGATCCGAAGTGCGAAATCAAGTTTGGTTTTTCACAAGTGCGCCGTTGCATAAGCACCTCGTAAGCCTGTATTTAGCAGATTCGTCCTAGCGACTGGTAAAGACAGCTGCTAGTGCTCGACGCTGTCCCCCAAATATGGATTAGGAGTTTCGCATTGGTGAAGACAAGACGGCAGACGTGAACAAACAGCTGAAAAGAACCGAGCTCGAAGTCCGTTTGGTCGTGCGAGGTCCCGCCAAAGAAGCACCCAACACCCGACGCCCGACCATCGACCGCGGGTAGCCTCGACCTAGACTCTGCTCCGCGTCAAACGCCTCCTCTGCCTTCTGAACGCAGCGGTGGTGGCAGGCGCCTCGGCGCCGTCCCCAGCCAGCGTCCAGCGCGGCTGGGGACGGGCTGCTCGGTGCCCCCGGGCGACTCACCGGCTGGTTGGTCCATACGTCACGCGCGCCGCGCCGCAGCCATGCATTCGGGCAGTTCGCCGGCGACCGCCCCTGCCCCGCGGCACGCTTAGTCGATACTGAGGCATCGACGGACAGGCGGCGACGCCTGGCGGGCGGGAGCGGGGGCGGGGAGGGGGCGGAGAGGGGGACAGCCGGTGCTCGTTGGTCGCACGCCCCCTGCGCACGAGGCGTGTGACGCTCGGCGCACAGCCCCCTGCTGCAGGCACTCAGCCGTCCTCAGACCGTACAGTGAAGCGTTTATTTGCCTGCCTTGCCCATTACCTGAAGTACATCGCCAATGAACGTAACATTCGATAAGGGATTTTTTGCTGGTAATCTGCTCTTTCCGCAATTAGTTTGGGTCTCGCATATTTGGCCACCATTACCGTTATGCGAAGCCCGATCGAGGTCAATATGCTGTCAGTCAGCTTCCCTTCAAGAGAACGTGAACAGAATCAGAAATATGCCTTACAGACTTTGTGAGGCTACAGCTACCAACATTAAAGGTAGGCATGATATCGAAAGGGCAGCATTTCTTTGACGGCAGAGCTGAAGGTCACGAAATGCTGCGGACCATAACCGCTGTTGCGTCGCTTTTAGTGTGCAACACGATTGCGTTAATGCCAATTTTTCCAGACTTGGAGAAACTACAGCGCCAGCACAAAACTTCTGTTGCTCCCACTTGCGTTGATGTGCTGCTTGATCTGGTTATCTCGTGTGGTGGTGAGAAATTTAGCACCACTAAAGCACAGAACGATCTAGATCTCTATCCGTCTATATATATTTATATATATATATATATATATGTATATATATATATATATATATACATATATACGAGACAAAAATAGTGAGAGAAAGAGAGAGAGAGAGAGAGAGAGAGAGAGAGAGAGAGAGAGAGAGAGAGAGAGAGAGAGAGAGAGAGAGAGAGAGAGAGAGAGAGAGAGAGAGAGAGAGAGAGAGAGAGAGAGAGAGAGAGAGAGAGAGAGAGAGAGAGAGAGAGAGAGTCGTCGGCGTTTATCATTGCGGTGTTGCGGTGTTTGTCGTGGAAAGTGTTGTCCCATTCGGATGTTCACTCCGCTGCTAAAACGCTTTATGGTCTAGTCAGTGCCGCAATGGTCGACCGTGCGGCACCGGCTTCCTGCCGCTGCTAATTTTCACAATGGTTTGACGCAGATATTAACCGTCACTTCAGGGAAAAGGCACCGCACTTTGCCTCAAAAATCGCGCACACGCGGCAAATGCGCTAGATCCGTGTCGTGCCGCGCCGGCGCCGCGTGGTACGACACGGAGCACAATCGAAGTCGATGCCAAATACCATAGGTATCTGTTCAGTCTAGTAAAGAAATGTTGTTACAATCCCAAACGTGTCTGATCGTTCATTAGATCTCTAAAATCTGTCCGAATCAGTCCCGCAACCGTAGTGCACGAAGGTCATGTCTTCGCCGACCCTACTTGAAGGGAATGTTCCACATTTGTGTGGCGTTTTGAACTGAAATAGCCATCTTGAGGACATTTTGATGCAGTTCACGGATATACCCCTTTTAAGACCCAAAACCCTCTGGTTGCTAAGTTACACGCCCGCAAAGTACGAAAAGGCTTATTCACAGCCAACTTCAAAATCGCCTTCTGATTAATGACGCCATAGAAACGTCATTAGATCCACGTGGCCTTACAGACTGCTTTTTGTTTGTTTATGGCCAAAACAGAATGGCCACTGCTACATTCACAAAGGCGATGCTGCTGCACATGTGGTACAGTCCGCGGAAGATGATTGACTGTTAATAAGATTTTACTGCTGAATGCGCATGGCGAACACAAGCGTGAGTTATTTTGGGTTGTGCGACGCTCGTCGTGAGCGGGCCATTTTTCCTTATTTCTGGGCCACAGGTCAATGTTTTAAAAAAAATAACACCACTGTCCGCCAAAAAGTACGGCACCCAAAAAATGGGCACTCCCGAATTTATTAAAAAAGAAGACGCGACGGAGAATCTGTCTTCTTTCTCCTGCTGATGTTTTTTCTTCTCCTACTAACGTATCTCTAACAGACAGCTCGGTTGGCGCCTGGTTTACCGGAGCACAGAACCTTGCACGGGTGAATGGGTTAGCAAGGCATTATGAATTTACGGAACCATTGCAGTAATTTTAGCTATGTTTTTTAAGTATTTCACAGGTACGACAAATTTAGATTTTGAAGAAAAAAATTATGTTCTACAAGAAGAACCTCTTGAGCGGCGTTACCATGAACCCCCATTGGGATTTTGTTTCGAAGGGAGGTCACGGTGAAGTTCGGTGTTGTGACTAAAGATATGTGCGGAAATTGTAAGAAAACCTGCAATTTGATAGTCCCACGAACTGTGCAAATGTGAGATCACACTTACTTGACAAAAGAGTGTGAATCGGGGGGCTCGAAATGCGTGTCATCACTGGTGGTGTGCGCCAGTGGCTTGTATTGATATCGATGTAATGGGGAGTGTGCGTGCGAGGTTTGTTCTTCTGAGAGGGAACATTGTTTTGGTATTCTTCAGTCTACTGACTCCAAATAAAATGTGATATATTGATGCCTGAGATATCGATGCCTGTTGATATTGATGTCTACCTCTACCTTTATGTTTGTGTTTGAGCATGACAAAGGAATGCTGGCAAACTGAGGGCAACACTAGCACTTCTGTTGCAGGGGTGTACAGGGTAAGTACGGGTACTGGTACTTCATTATGATGTGGCAAACATTGTGATCCTATTGAGGTATTACAGCATGTAATTAATCCACTGCATGACATTATATCAGCAATTCATTTTGGCAGTAGGGGCTGGTGTGTGCAGCTCATTAATGGACATGCTCAGTATAGGCTCACATTTTGTGGCTTTGCAAAATTGTCTTTCGTTAAACGATTCTGAAAATATAGAGCTTTATTATTACTGATGCACATTGTACTGTCTTCACAAATTTTGTATGCAGGCGAGCATTGCTCCTAAGTAATCAATGTCATAGTCACTGCAACTTGCGTGGGATGCTGGGTGCTGAGAAAGGTGGAAAAGTATTGCTGTTGGTGTTTTGGACAGCACTTCATGATATGTTTATCATGAGCCTTGTGTGCACTGGCAGCTTCATCACTTCCTTGTATTTTGCCCATCCAACCATAACTGCATGCAGTTGTCATGTCTCCAGCCTTGTGCAAGGTCAGCATGTTTGCAGTGTCATTTCACCACACGTAAAATTTTCCTGTCATTTTTTAGTAAAGCAGCCTGATGGCTGCAGCATGTTGCATGACCATGGAAGTGAAAGATGTGTTTGTGTCTGCTTTGCTGAAAGTGATTTGTATATTGTATCATGTGTTTTTGGTCAGTCATATGTCAAATGGGAAATCACTAGAAGAGCGCATGCCTGACCCATCTTTTCATGCTGGAATTTCTTATGAAAGCGGCATAGATTGTCGTTGGAAAACCATGTTATTCATTATGTCATGCCGCACATAGACAGTGCCACAATGAAGCTATTGACCAGTGCCATTGCACGCTGTACCACATTGGTTGAATACTCTATGTCAAGCCTGTGAGACAGCAGCTTATAATTTATGACTGACTGGTAAAAATTTATTCAACAATGCCAAAGGACTGTCTACGGCAAGAATGTTGTTGCGCCATAATGTTTATATCAGGGTTAGCTATTAATTGCATGAATAATCCTAAGCAAAAAAACATTATTGGTAACCCAACCATACCATCTGTACCATAGCAATAGCAATGCTTTGACAATCAACGCATAGCAACATTACAAATCTATTGATTTTCGCGTAACACCACATTTCCAGTTACAAAGAATAAAGACAACGTTACGAATTTATTAATTTTAGCACGACGCCCCATTTCCAGTTACAAATAATAAGGACAGTGACTACCCTACACATCACATGATATCAATGTCAGGACTACAGCACTGCGCGCAACGATGGGTTGACCGAAAAGTATTGACAAAATCACCAGCAACATAGCAGCGACAGCAGCAGCACGGCATATCGTGCTTTGATATCAATAATCTGCCATAAAAGCTGGTGACCGCTACGTTGCGCATGTCAAATAGTCCACGAAAGCTTTTCTTACGGCCAGCACCGAAACAAAAAATCCACAAATAACCAACCCACTAAGCCGCCCCCAGACACAACCCCCGTGACGAGAATGACCGGATGGCGTCAGGTTTCATGTGTTTCGAGGCATTTTTTAGGTCTGGCTGCCAGATGCTGGCAGGTTTTGCTGTCGCCACGAAGCCATTTCATGACGCCATCAAACAATGACGTAATACGGCCCAATTTTCTAAACTTTGAAATTTTGCTGCTTGGCTTTGTTTTTGAACCTTCAAAGCTTACGAATAGTCACAAAGAAACATTCCCCATCACATCTGATGCCTAACTCAACATCTTCAAATGAGGAACATTGTCTTTAATGCGCCAACCTGCTCTTAACGCCGCCTGAGTTCTGCCAACAGTTATCAACATTCAAAATAAGAGGAAGTGATGGGAAAACTGCGTTATCAAATAAACATTGGCTATATTGTCAACGCTCTTGATAACATTGAAAATATTGAGCACTGACAATGTTCGCTCGATGGCGTAGTTTAACCGGTGGGTCCTGGTATATGGAAGGTCAGTCATTGTGAGCATAAAAACTCTGCACTTATAAGCCGAAAACCCAACAGCTCAAGGGTTTCCTTAAGGCTATCAAATACAGTCTAGTAGGTGCACTTTGCAATTGGTGCGCTACTAGACACTGTGCACGTGTGCAGACATGTGCCTGGTTCCTAATATTGGTTCCTGGTTCTCACTGGTTCTTTCGACAGAACAAGATGCTGGCTCCTGGTTCTCCCTGGTTCTTTCGACAAAACAAGGCGCTGGATCCTGGTTCCCACTGGTTCTTTTGACAAAACAAGATGCTGGATCTTGGTTCCCACTGGTTCTTCTCATAAGACAGGACCCTGGATCCTGGCTCCCACTGGATGTTTTGACACAGCAAAACCCTAGATCTTGATTCCCACAGGTTCTTTCGATAAAACAAGACCCTGAATCTTGGTTCTCACGAGTTCTTTCAGCAAAACAAGACTCTGGATCCTGGTTCTCACTGGTTTTTTTCATAAAACAACACCCTAGATCCTGGTTTCCATTGGATCTTTTGACAAAGCATTATGCTGCATCCTGGTTCCCATTGGTTCTAATACAGAACAAAACCCTGGATCGTGGTTCCCACTGCTTCTTTCAATAACACAAGACCTGCATCATGGTTCTCATCAGTTATGTTATAAGCACTGGTTTCAGCTCCTGGTTCCCTTGTTTTTCTGTCAATACCAGCCCCAGGTTCCCATATGCTCTTTGGCAAGCAACAGAAATACCAATATGCCAGGAATACTAAGCACCACGTTTCACAGTTCACACTAGTGATTTCATCAACACTAGACTGCTGAGGTCAGAATATGACGGACTCTGACAGCCTTGGGACCTTGGAAAATTGGCCTAAAAAGGACACCTTAAACAAACCCAAATACTTTACTCTAAAAAAGGAGATCAGTACATCACAGTCAAGTCAAAATAAACAGCATGCCCTGACTCTGCAACAACAATCAACCTTTTCCAGAAGCCTGAGCACGAGGCTCAGGCAAATATAGATTCATTATGTGCATGATAAAGCAGTATCAATGTGGGACTAACTTTGGTCTGCACGTGGGATGGGCATGTGTAAAAAATTGTTGCTGAGCTTTGATGCTAACCTGTGATATTGGGATGGTTTTCTTGTGTTATATCTATATATGGATATATATATATATATATATATATATATATATATATATATAGTCACTTTAAGCAGCCAAACAACTTGCTTACTTCTTGTAATCCATGTTATAAGTACCTATAGCTGAGCCAGAGCTGACTCACATTCTTTAGTTCCTTTGCCTGCTGATGTCAGGCCCTGGTTCCAGTAACTTTTGACACAACCACAGACCCCGGTAACATCCATCCCGGTTCCTGCCTCTTGCGGTTTTTTCAGGGAAAGCAGTTACGACTCCTTTGTTTGCCAAATCTCCACACCATTGGTGCCATAAGTTCATTTGCCAGAAACGCTCCTGCAGAATATGGCGGTAACTGGTAGATGGACAGAGGGAACGTTCTAAGCTATTAACACAATGCATATATTCCGTTGAAATGGGACGCAAGCTCATCTCACCTCCCCATACCGCAGATTTACACCTCACGCCAGCCGCACACTAGCAGCGCGTCGCCGTTCCACATTGCCACGGAAACCGCACCAGCTGAGCTTAATCTTCTGAAAAACGCATTCTTATCAGCTGATCAATATTTGTTCCATACCATAACTAGATGGCTCTATACACACACACACACACACACACACACACACACACACACACACACACACACACACACACACACACACACACACACACACACACACACACACACACACACACACACACACACACACACACACACACACACACACACACACACACACACACACACACACACACACACACACACACACACACACACACACACACACACACACACACACACACACACACACACACACACACACACACACACACACACACACACACACACACACACACACACACACACACACACACACACACACACACACACACACACACACACACACACACACACACACACACACACACACACACACACACACACACACACACACACACACACACACACACACACACACACACACACACACACACACACACACACACACACACACACACACACACACACACACACACACACACACACACACACACACACACACACACACACACACACACACACACACACACACACACACACACACACACACACACACACACACACACACACACACACACACACACACACACACACACACACACACACACACACACACACACACACACACACACACACACACACACACACACACACACACACACACACACACACACACACACACGCACACGCACACGCACACGCACACGCACACACACACACATGTATATATATATATATATATATATATATATATATATATATATATATATATATATACGTTTCCTTAATTTGCATTTCTCCTAGCCGCCTTCGAAATGCCTAGAAGAATTAGCAGAAAAATTGAATATTCTAGGATATCTGGAATAGAATGTTTAGAAGGACCGTGCAAAATATGCTATAATATTCTTGGAAAAAATCATCTGAAATTTGTATTCCCCGCTTTTGAGCTGCGTCTCAAGCTTTGCCGCATATCATGTGTCCAAAGTGCATTTTTCATCATCAGAAGCTGCATTTCAACACATACAGACCTTGCTTGTGCCTGATATTGTTGTGGATAATTTAAATCGATTATTACACGCTAGATGGTGTGTTTTTTGGCATGAGCAATAAGAAGTGAACAAAATAGAACCGTTGCCCCGCATTTTCACACGAAGTAATCTCACCACCAGCAGCCTTAGCTCCTTGGCGCCATACTCCCTCTGAGTTTTAGATAAACGAAACATGTGATCCTAGCTTCCCTATCTGTGGCCTTGATGAGCGACGCGCAGTGGCGACACATTGGTGTGCGAGGTGTTGTGGATGGTTGTTGCGTGATTTGCTTGATAATCATTTTGTGCTGTTCTTATGTAAACTGATATATATATATATATATATATATATATATATATATATATATATATATACATATGTTATTCATTTTTTCTGTAAAATACGCACGGAAGTGCGAGTCTTTCTTTTCAGGTAACATTAGGCAGCTAACAGCCCAGTTGCACACCTAGCAGGTCTGCATCATACCTGTATGGTCACAAGCTATTGATTTTGTTCTTCTGAATTTGTAGGTTATTAATATTGAAGAACAGCAAATTTGTTTTATATGAGGTTTGTATGGTATATGATGAACAGCTTGAGCAGATAACCAGCAATGTTCATAGACTTAATTTTATTAATTTACGTAAAGAACAGCACACATTGCTGGACCTGGAAAAGTGGGCAGTGTGAGCAGCAACTGCTGTGGAGAACTCCTGGTAAGATTCTGGTTCTTGGTGGTTCCTGAACATAATTTTAGAATGGATCTTATTTCTTGCTGAAGCTGGATCCCCATCTTAAGCCTGAGCAGGATCTTGGTTCTTGCTGGATCACTATGCATATTCCAGGCTAGGTCTTGGCTCTTGCTGGATCCCTCAACATAATGCCAGGCTAGATCTTGGTTCTTGCTGGGTCCCTATGTCCAATCCAAGTTGGACCTTGGTTCCTGCTGGTTCTTTCAGTTTGGTATCAGGCTGGATCCTGGTCCTTGCTGGATGTTTCGCCTTCATGTCAAGCTGTATCCTGGTTCTTGTTGGATCTCTTGGTGTATTATCAAGCTGGATCCTGGTTCTTACTGGATCTTTCGACTTACGGTCAAACTGGATCCTGGTTCTTGCTGGATCTTTTGACTTATTGCCAGACTGGTTCCTGGGTTCTCCCTGGTTCCGGAACCAGGAACCAGGAACCGGTTCCCGGGAAGAAATCTTGGGAACCAGGCACGAGTCTGCAGACAGGTACACTACCGAACACTCTGCGCATTTGATACATCTTCCCTGACACGGTTTGACGTAACCCAGGGTAAAATTTAGATGCTGTTGGAATAATTGTCTTGAGTATCGTATTCGTTTGGTGTATTAGAAGTACACAATGTTCCAACCAGTTGAGGTCCGGCCGTTGTCGGGTGTAACTGAACTCTGAGAGGGACGGTGTGGTGTTTGGTATTCAGCCACGTGTGCGTCACGGTCCGAATTACTTGTTTGGAATTGTTGGGACTCGAACCGGCATCTAATGATTGCGTGTCCAGAGCTCGGTCAGCTGAGCGTGTCGTAAGACGCGCCGGAGAACCCATACGATGACGATAGTCCGAACAAAATTGTCTACCCGCAATGCTAATACCCCATCTCAATCCTTCCCAAAAACTATGAATTGCTGTAGT
Organism: Pollicipes pollicipes; assembly: GCF_011947565.3. Lineage (NCBI taxonomy): Eukaryota > Metazoa > Arthropoda > Thecostraca > Pollicipedomorpha > Pollicipedidae > Pollicipes > Pollicipes pollicipes. The sequence goes on along the minus strand of NW_023596461.1, from coordinate 29,408,769 downwards.
CCTCCAGTGAAGAGAGCAAGACATGTGGTCCAGGCTGCCCCAGCACTCTCGTTTTATCGAAATATTACCGAAAGCTTTCCATGGCCATTGGAATCCTGCGAAGGCTCTAATTGTTTAAATGTGTTTTGTTTTAGAGGGAAATGAAATTATCCAGGTCTATAAACCAGGTGCCAAATGTGGCAAAAGAACGGCATGGAGATAATTTTTTTCCGTATTTTTTCGTTTTGTTGAAAAAACCTTAAAGTAGGTTAAGATAGTCTCCTGGCATACCGTACGTCGATATTCCCGCATAGTTGGTACGTTCTCCTTCCTAGGCAATCCTGAATTTGCAAAATTAATTATTTAATAATGGAACAGTAGGCAATGGCCGAACAGCATGCAATAGTAATTGTTTACTAAATGCTGGTGGGGTGTAATTCAGGAGAGTGCACTGAGAGACGCAATTTACACTGGTCACTCGTTGGCCTTCCAATGGTGTGAATGAGCACAAGCAGACGCGAAAGCTTCTTCATGAACTGAACAAAAGCAACTGAATAAGCTTTTACGCATTTTCTTGCTTTCTTCAGGAATCAAAATTGTCATTTAAGCTAGCCGGGTAGGTATATCTCTGCATTCAACCTCAGTTCATACTACGAGAGGCAGCGAGTCGTGCTGAACGGTCGGCCCTGATACGTCATTCCTACCCGGGATACTGGAAGGGGCATTATTTGTTACTTTCTTTCACAGCCAATCTTGCACGTCTCATACAAACTAACTGCACTATGCGCCCCGAACATCTGAAGCTGTATCATCAGATCAAAAATACCGCTGGCATTTTCGCCCTTCAGGCTTATCTGAAACGTCTTGTCACCTGTGTCTAGTTTGAAACCCGGAGTTACTTCCTACATCTGACTGGCTGAAGTAATTTCAGCGTAACTTCCTATCTGAAAATCGTGAGACATAGGAGCAAATCGCAAAATACTTTGACCGATATAACTCCAATAGGGATACATGTGGCAACTGTCATGGTAACGATGCCACCATCTTGGACGCAGGAGTTTTGGTGAGGTGCCGTCATTTGGGTTATCTTAGCGGCAGTGACTTTGTGATTTGTGTCAACGGTCCATTGACACAAAACGAGGGTCGCTTCTCCATTTTGCAGAATTTGCACGCGTCCCGAAATTCTTGACATCGTTTCACTACCCGCAGATGTAAACGAAATTATTCCGTTCGTGTGTTCATGCCCTGAGCTTCACTCCCCTACGAATGGAAGCAATGCGCACCTAAACGACAGAAGTTCACGAAACGAATTGACCGAATTAATAATAACTGACTTTTTCCTACCTTCGTGGCGAACTTTGTGAGCTTACATGATGTCTGTTCGCATCATGCAACAAAGAAAATGTATTGCCGTGAAATCCGCGACAACAGGAAAGGGATATATTTTCGTGCCGGTTTGCTAGATGTATCCACCGTACTTCTTTGTTACAATACGAACTTAGGTTGCATTGTTCTTTTTGACACATGCATGTATCCACCGTGCGTATAAAGACCGCCCCACGTAGAAGAAGCAATATGTTGGCATCGCATCATGGCTCAACAATTTCCCACTGCGGGTTGATTCTCGGTCCAAATGTCCCGCTCTTTCGCTCTTGGCCCTGCGCCGCCGCCTCTGCGATCACCATTGCTGATTCTACGTTGAGTCAGAGCATCGTTTCACTTTTTTCCACTTTCGAAGTAAATTTCCATGGCATGGTTAAATAAGCCGCGTTCCTAAAACCCGATGAACGCTCTTTGAAATATGGAGCAGCTCCTTACACCAAATTTCCTCGTAAATAAAAAAGTACGAGAGTGGGAGTAGCTAGTTACCCTTTGCCAGACATGTGGCTGGTTTCCGAGGTGTATTCCCGGAACCGGTTCCTTGTTCCCGCTTCTGGGACCGAGAAGAACTCAAGAACCAGTCTGGTATTATGCTGAGAGATCCAGCAGGAACCAGGATGCAGCCCCATGTTAAGTCGAAAGATCTAGCAAGAACCACGGTTCAGTCTAACACCAAGCTAAGAGAATCAGCAAGAGCCAAGATCCAGCCTCATATTAAGTCGAAAACAGCATAACCAAGATTCAGCCTAACATCACGTTTAAAGATCCAGCATGAACCAAGATCCGGCCTGGAAGATGTTGAGATCCAGCAAGAATCAAGATGCAGCCCAGGCTTAAACTGAGATCTACTGAGAACCAATCTCTAGTCTGGGGGATGCTAATTCAAGCAGCGAGAACCAGAATCTTGTTTGGGACCGCTGTCAGCCTTTATTTGCAGTGTGTTTTTCTGGGACAAAATCGCTCAAAATAGTTTGACATGCCAAACAGGAAAGATGGCTTCTCCGTCATGGAAGATGATTTACCGTATCATTTGGCGTCATGTAAACATGTCCTTTAACCAATGCTCAACTAGTAGTCACTGAAAAATTCAAATCTACCATCGTACGCGAGGTGCATGACGGACAGTTTGGAAGACACTTAGATATCGGAAAGATCATTGACGAGGTCATGGAATCATTCTTTTGACCGGACATGCTGACTCAGAATGACATGCATGGCCAAACTTGTGAAACATGCGGCATGAAAAAACTCAGAAAGGAAAGGCGCCGTTGCAAGAAATGCCAGTGCCAAGTGCTCCCATGACTGACCTCGGCATCGGTTTAACCGGACCACACCCAGTTTCTTCAAAAAAGGAAACATTTACATTTGTGCGATAGTTGACGTATTCTCGGAATGACCAGTTTACCCAATTACAATAAAAATGCGGGCACAGTAGCTCAAATACTCCTGAACAAAATCACACCCCGTCAGCGATGCTCTCGATCAATTATGAGTAATAACACACACACACACACACACACACACACACACACACACACACACACACACACACACACACACACACACACACACACACACACACACACACACACACACACACACACACACACACACACACACACACACACACACACACACACACACACACACGCACACGCACACGCACACGCACACGCACACGCACACGCACACGCACACGCACACGCACACGCACACGCACACGCACACGCACACGCACACGCACACGCACACGCACACGCACACGCACACGCACACGCACACACACACACACACACACACACACACATACATATGTCTATATTTATATTAACACACACACCACACACACACACACACACACACACACACACACACACACACACCACACACACACACACACACACACACACACACACACACACACACACACACACACACACACACACACACACACACACACGCACACACACACACACACACACACACACACACACACACACACACACACACACACATATATATATAGATAGATAGATAGATGGATAGATAGATAGATAGATAGATAGATAGATAGATAGATAGATAGATAGATAGATAGATAGATAGATAGATAGATAGATAGATAGATAGATAGATAGATAGATATATATATATATATATATATATATATATATATATATATATATATATATATATATATATATATATATATATATATATGCATGTTTATATATGTATATATTTATGTCCGTCTATATTGTGCATGTGAATGCTCCTATTTGTTACATTTTTATAACACTTAATGCTCGACAGAAATCAAATATTGAAGCTCGGCAGTGCGCATCAGCTTTTTATAAGCACAATTTTTGTGAAGCAGAAAGGATGCCGCTGCACCTGTCTTACGTAGCGAGATGTGAAATATGCGTATAACGTACCACTACATGCTTAGGTAGTTTGTTGAATTACTTATGTATTCATAAGAATGAACTGTCCAGAATACATATGGCTATCGCGATCCGTTCACCCCACGTTCTCGACACACCATAAATCTAATCGGCGAAACAGGCGAATGCCATTTCATTCAAACAAAACGCAAGCACTCCTCCACACATCATTAAGACAATGATCCGCAATCTTTTCCCAAGTGCGCTTAGGAAGATACACTCCTGTTGGGAATATCTTTTCTCCACCCGTTTCAGTGAACACACATGGCGAGCCCGGTATGCCATCGGGATTAACTGTTCCAAGCTGTTTTGCCTCTGAACGGAAAGTGACGCTCACCTGCTTCAGTTCGAACATGTGGAAAACGAAACACCCGTCGTGTCAATGTCATGAGCATTGCAGGTTCCTTGGGGGGCCGATGGCGTAGTGGTTAACGCGTCTGCGTTAGATAGATAGGCAACGTCATATAGCCTCGGCAACTGAGTGGGTTGAAAAGCTGAAAGCCTCAATGACGGTGACGACGCAAAACAGGTTGATTTGGAAGGTTTTCATACTTGAGCTGGCTTTTCAGTGATCATATGATTACACTGTTACATGCATACTCGGTGCTCGATGAGCTCAACCACACTCAACCAGGCCAGCTGCCTCCAGATGGTTCTGATCGGGATCTTGCGCTCCATTCGCTGCCACCCTGGCCGAAACAAATACTTTTTAAAGCAGCATTCGTGCAGTGCCCGCCTAAAGGCTTTAATCATAACAGTGCAATGCTGTTGCAGTAGAACACCTTCGGCAGCATTGGCTATTGCAGTGTTTGACACATGAGGTTCTTTGGAATCAGATAGCGATGATGTAATAGCGCAACTGAAGTCTGTGTGTACTTCTGTATAATTTCACCAAACTGTGATGCCCAAGACAGGGTTGCACGAAAAGCGCCCAGGTTATTTCATTCCCTTCAGGGGCGCAAGTAGAGCCTTGCTAGAGGCGGAGACACAGGGCTAAAAAGGACTCGCTTTATATTCACCACAACAATAGTGGAAAATAAGTGGGAAAGCTTCCTCCAGACATCACAATTTCTCTATTTAGGAAATATGCTCCCCAATGTATCACTGTATGATTGCGTCATTGTACCACGGATGCCTTAGTGACCTTGAAATAGCCTGCACGAAAAGGTCTGTACATCTTCGCGCATGCAGCTCAGGAACTAGAGTGTTTTAGTTCTTTAAAAGGGAAGGGCTGTAAACTGCGCCAGCTGATCTCCAAGATAGCAGTTTTCAACTCCAAAACCCGAAACAAAGGTGGAGCACTCCCTACTACTACTGGCTATTGACCACAGCACATAAAAAAAAATTATGAGCTCCAATCGTCGAAGAGTCTCAAATGGGTTGCTGTTGCCTTCTAGGACTTTTTGCTTTCGAGTTCAGGACGGGGTTTTCTCATCAGCCATATCTTATGGCGTATTGACTGCAATGGTAGACGGTGCGCCCTAAAACCCCAATCATGATCATTATCATCATGTCATGATCGTACTCGGTGCCGTGCGGCCGGCAGGCTACCGGCGTCTTACGTCGGTATGGACGACTACCGGCACAGACTCTCCTATTCACTTCAAGTATTGACTGCGGAGACTGTACGTTCCATGGCATTGCATGTCAAGTGAGCGGCACCATGGAGATGTCATAACACAAAACACAGGTGGGTGGATTTGGATAAAAACTGAGTTTTGTTCAGTACGCCCGACCCTTGGTCAGTGTAGGGATACACTGCTGGAGCCAAAGCCAAAGCTCAAGCCTTAGCTTTGCTTTCCTCACGCACTGCGGCTTTCATTTCCCTTACAGGCGACCAAGGCGTTGCTAGCGCATCTGAAGTGGAACAGGCTCATTTTCGCCGCAGCCGTGGCACATTTCCCCTGTGAAGCACAAATACAAAACGAATTAGAAACCGAAGTGCATGCAGTCCGAGCTGAGATCAAAGAAAAGCATGACCAGTACACCTTTATATATGTAGATATACATATATATATATATATATATATATATATATATGCATGTATATCTATATATACATACATACTGACGAATTCTGACGCGATGGCCGCCTTCATACACCACAACTGCCATAAATCGGACCGCCTGTTAAATTACAGCACTGAACGTACGGCTGGATGAAGACCAGTCGTACCAGCCCTGCTCCACATTAAAGGGAATATTCCACATTATTATGCGTTTTGAACTGAAATAGCCATCTTGAGGACATTTTAATGCAGTTCACGATCATGTCCTTTTTAAGACCCAAAACCATCTGGTTGCCGAGTTACACGTCCGCAAAGTACGAAAAGGCTTATTTACAGCCAACTTCATAATCGCCTTCTGATTAATGACGCCATAGAAACGTCATTAGATCACCGTGACCTTACAGGCAGTTTTTTGTTTATGGTCAAAACAGCATGGGCACTGATACATTCGCAAAGGCGATGATGCTGCACATGTGGTACAGTCCGCGAAAGATGATTGACTGTTAGATGATTGATTGTTAAGATTTTACTGCTGAATGCGTGTGGCGAACACAAGCGTGAGCAATTTCGGGTTGCGCGACACTCGTCGTGCCCGGGTCGTTTTTCCTTATTTCTAGGCCACAGGTCAATATTATAGAAAACAACGCCACTGTTTGCGAAAATAGTATGGCACCGAAAAAAACGGGCACTCTCCCGAAAGTTATAAAAAAGACGCGACGGCAAATCTGCCTTTTTTCCCCTGCTGGCGATTTTTTCCTTCTTGAAAAAACCTCTTCTGGTCGTGTGTGCCAGTGGCTTGTATTGATCTTGGTGTGATGGGGAGTGTGCTCGCGAGGTTTGTACTCCTGAGAGAGAATATTATTTTGGTATTCTCTAAGTCTACCAACTTCCAGTAAAGTGTGATATATTGATACCTGCCTCTACCGTTATGTTTGCGTTTGAACATGACAAAGGAATGCTGGCGAACTAAGAGAAGCACTAGCACTTGTGTCGCAGCGGTGTACAAAGGTGATGGTACTTCATTATGATCTTGCCAACGTTTTGAACCTAGTGAGGTATTACAGCATGTAATTTATCCATTGCGCGTCATTATACCAGCAATTCATTTTGGCAGTAGGGGCTGGTACATACAGCTCATTAATGCACATGCTCCGTATAGACCCACACTATATAGCTTTGCATCAGTGAAATTCCCTAAAAAATTCTGAAAATATAGAGCTGTATTATTACTGATGCACATTGTACTGTCTGCACAAATTTGTATGCAGGCGAGCATTGCTAGTGAGTCATCAATGCCATAGTCATTGCAATTTGCGTGAGATGCTGGGTGCTCAGAAAGGTGGAAAAGTATTGCTGTTGGTGTCTTTGATAGCACTTTATAACATTTTTATCATGAGCCCTGTGTGCACTGGCAGCTTCATCACTTCCTTGCATTCTGTCCATCCAACCATAACTACATGCACTTGCCATGTTTCCAGCCCTGGGCAAGGTCAGCATGTTTGCAATGTCATTTTACCACATGTACAATTTTCCTGTTATTTTGTAGTAGAGCGGCCTGATGGCTGTAGCATGTTGCATGACTGTGGAACTGGCAAATGTGTTCGCATGTTTTTCACCTACGTTTTGTGGATTCTCAAAACAGGCTGAGCAAGTGATGCTACTTATTGGTCGTCTGCTTTGCTGTAAGTGATTTGTATATCGTATCATGTGTTTTTGGCCAGTCATATGTCAGATGGGGAGACAATACAAGAGAGAACACTTGACCCATTTTTTCATGATGGAGTTTATTATGAAAGCAGCATGGATTGCAGTACAAAAGCCATATCATTGTTCATTATGTCATGCCACAGTACAGCACTGAGGAAGTGCCACAGCTACTGACCCGCGTCATTACACAATGTACCACATTGGTTGACTATTCTGTCAAGCCTATGAGACAGCAGCTTATAGTTTGTAAATGACTGGTAACAACTTATTTAGCAATGCCAAAGGACTACCAACGGCAAGAATGTCATTACACCGCTATGGATTTATCAGAGTTAACTACTGATTGCATAAATATTTCTAAGCAAAAAAACCATTTCTGGTAGCCCAACCTTATCATCTTTACCACAGCAAAGGCAACGCTTTAGCAATCAATTCATAGCAACATTACAAATTTATTATTTGTTGCACGTCACCGTATTTCCGGTTACAAACAATAAAGAAAGCTACTACTGAGCACATCACACGATATCAGTGTCAGGACTACAGCACTGCGGGCAACAATGAGTCGACAATAAGGTATTGACAAAATCACCAGCAGCGTAGCAGCAACAGCAGCAGCACAGCATATCGTGCTTTGATATCAATAATCTGCCATAAAAGCTGGGGATTGCTACGTTGCGTATATAAAATAGTCCGCCAAAGCTTTTCTCACGGCCAACACCAAGACAAAAAATCCACGAACAAATTTCACCATAATCCGCTACGCGACACAGCCTCGCCACGAGAATGGCGGGATGACGTCAGCTTTCGTGTGTTTTGAGGTATTCTTTAGGTCTGGCTGCCAGATGCTGCTAGGTATTGCTGTCGTCACAAAACCATTCCATGACGCCACCAAACAATGACGTAATGGGGCGCATTTTTACAAGCTTTGAAATTTTGCTTCTTAGCCTCGTTTTTGAACCTTGAAAACTTACTTATAGTTGCAAGTAAGCTTTTCCCATCATAGGTGATGCCTACCTCAATATCTTCAAATGTGGGACATTCGCTTTAAGCAAGGCAATATGCAAAAGACAGTCATATGCACCGACTCTTATTCGTCGCTATAAGCTCTCATCACTTTTTAAAAAATTATCCCATTTAATCCCATTTAATGTCATATCCCAGCGCCATATTCAATTCCATCCAGCGCCTGCGAGCTCGTGACTCCTGCGCCAGCGAGCGCCGTGACCTCTGCGCCAGCGAGCCCCGTGCCCCCGCGCCAGCGAATCCCGTACCCTCTACATGAGCCGCGTGACGTCAGCTGTGGTTGCAGGTTTGCCGTATGACCGGTGCGGCCGTCCAGCCGGGCCGAGGCGGTTCACGGGCTGCTGTCTTGCTCTGATCAACGGCGAGCTGCCCCAAGCGGAGGCGGCGGTCCGTTACCGTACGCTGGCGCTCGCCTGATCGTGCCCCGCACCGAGGCCGAGAACCAATGCGCCCCGAACCTGGCGGTAACGGTACAGTGTGGCTGGGGGTCACAGAAGCCGACACGGAGGACGTGTATGAAGGAAATGACGGCTGTCATCCGTTTGACCCAAGACACCTGTGGGAATACGGCGAGCCAGCTAGAGCAGGAGTGGGTACTGCGTGGTTACTCAAAGTGAGGAGGGCTGGCAAGACGGAGGCTGCCGACGTGAGTGTCACACACTCTGCCAGCTGGCCGTGTGCTGTCACGCGCTCATGAGAACGGCACAACTCTTTACGGCAGATGCACAACCGAATGCACAATGATACACCAGAATAGAAGGAAAGGTGACACTCAGCTAGGAATAATTAAAGTTCTGAGAAGTGCTTCATTGACATTCCATACCAACCAAAGCCGAAGCAAACTCTCTGCAGACGATAAAGCAGGCATTTTGAGTCATTTTTGACCTTTACATCATCCTACTCATTCGAAGTAAGTGACATTGCAATAAATCATGGAACAACTGTCGTTTGGTGCTGAGAAGCTCAACATGAATTGCCGAAGTGCGAGCTTTCGTCTGAAGCGAGTAAGAATATGTGATCCATGGAAACACTATGGCTTCCCTTTACATATCGCTGCCTGACATGCATTTGGGTACCCAGTGTGTTGTGTGTAATGTATTTTCCTCAAAGATGCAGAAAACATGCGTAAATGGGACATGGACAATACAGTTGCTGATATACTTTATCAGCGACTCTCTATGATTCTCTCGCAATTATTTATCGGTGATATGGTCGTTTTTTATCACAACACATTCTATCTGGCTGTTTTCCTGTAATTTTCATGGAGCATGCATCAGCTATGTATTAATTGGTGTCGACCTGCAGGTACCTTGCCATAAATAAATAAAATCTCGCTGAAGCTCTCTGGTGGCATGTGTGGTATGTTGCAACTAACTTGATGTCCATCCAGATGGGTCAGTTGATTAAAGCGCCTACTTTCTACTCCGCCCGCTTGTGGCAGGGTGGGTGGGAGTCGCTTCCGGCGCTTGTGATCTCCCACGACAGATATCGCCTGCTTCTCTCGACAGATATGGCCTGCGGCCGTTGGCAGCCGCCGCGCTAGATGTCAGGTGGCCTCAAGTACGTCAGATGGCAGGACGGACTGTGCCGAGCAGCGCGGTGTTGAACTTGCGACACCAGGTTCTGCAGTTGACCTTCGCTTATACGATCGGATGGTAGAGGTTGGAGCTGACACAACAAGCATTGCTTAATTATTTCAATGTGGAAATATACTCATACCATTTTCCAAGATACGTTACCAAGATACTTAGGCGTTGCCTCTCTGCTGATCTTGCAAATTCCCAACGGATTACACACCTGATTCACGTATCTAGCACTCAGCCGTTCCAGCCAAATGACTCATCAATTTTTAATGAAAATTTGAGAACGATGAAAACATTTTATAACTATGTTATCATACAACACATTCCCTTAAAGAATTTCATAATTGTAAACGAATGAATAAGGTTGTCAAGAGTTCATGCGACTGCTGTTTCCGGTCCGCTCGACCGGATTGGTTTAATATAAATATCTGGAAAAGAGAATTAACAATTGCGCTATATCTGGGCTAGCTGCATTCGATTTTACTGGGTCCTGCAAAGTCAATTCACTGAGAACTCTAGGTTGGTTGTCACACGACAGCGCTCGGTCAGCATTATCAAAAACGCGTGGTGCTGCTCGCCCCAGCCCATTATGAGTATCTTGAAAGCCCGTCGCAGATTCCTATCCACGTGTCTAACGGACGCCCGGATTCAGAAATAAGTCGCAAGATGGTAATATTGACTGAATAGGGGCGGGCAGGCGGAACACGTGTTCACATGAGGTGTGCGATAGCCATCAGCTAGCGCTATCGAGTGCACATGGTCACGCTCTCCACGCTCCATCAGAATATTATTAAGATGCTGAAGTGCCTTCCCCATGCGTTGATTGTCCACCCGCATCCAATAATGGGGCGTAAGCGAAGCCTTTCAAGGAAATAAGACCCGGCTATCATCCCAAGGCTCGGGTATCGCGCTTTAGCCTTGAGGCAGTGCTATCAACCACGCGCAGCCCCATTCGCCGTGCTGGCTAATGTACATTTCAAATTTACAGCGAATTATTTACACCCCTCTCCCACAGCAGCGGCACGCCTGTCAGCGAAACACCGTTCGAAAATCCTAGCAAATAAAAGTGGGCGCCAAGGTTACAGAGCCACTACGTTAAGTGTTCGCGCGATCATTTTAAGATTGGCTAGTTCAGAGAAACTTGCATCGATTTCACATAGCTCCAATTAGAAACATTTATCCACCTACTAGAGCGATAATATGTACTCGTGTAAAAACTTGAATTTTTGGAACTTATGCCGCCTGGTCTTGTCAGATATTGTTTTGTATACACTCGCCTTTGTCCTGCTGACGTCTCTAAGAAAGCCATTTTGGAATTAACGGCCACAAATATGGTAATAATTGGAAGATGTTCTAATTTATCGAATTTCTTGACAGAAAGTGAAACATTACCTGTGTAACAAATGACCTTGCATTGGCGGCAGCTTTGTCAGTTGACCGCGTCAGCTGACCTCTTTTACATTTTGGCTATGAGCACTTCTGGCACCTCCGGCATGGAGAATCAAGCATCAGCTGACCCAAACCCGTTTTGTTCCATGTTGTCGGCACCACCCCGGCGGGTACCGGCAGCCCGCCGGCATTCGAGCGTCGTTCGATGGTTTTGAGCTATTGGTATCTATTGCACATGGTACATTTCTTCACGCCCAAATATGACCATTGTTATAACGCTGTCTTTTGTCTTCTCCACGCAACGAGTGGCCGCACGCATTCAATAATGGAAATTGGGGCAATACCGAAGCTGAGGCAAAACAGAGAATCGCGATTGTGAAAAATGCGAGATCGGTGGCGAAATCAGTTGACAGAATCGCAAGCGTTAGGTTCAACTAACGCTCACCATACCTCCACAATATGCACTTTTACTTGGGTGGTTCTATCAACCGTCTTGTGCAGCGACATAGACAGCGAGTGCTTGCTTGGTTTATTGTTTCAAGCAGCCGAGACTGGTGTTTGCCTATCTGAGCGTACACTGTTCCCGCCAACAATGCCCCGACATGCAACCCGTTTCCATGGTAGCCGCTGGCCTAGTGCGCATCTACTCATTGGAGCTTCTCTTTGCCAGATGGTGCTTATAAGCACTCCACAGCGAAGGCATATTGTCATTTACCATGGCCAGGCTACCTCGCGAGTGCCCCGACAGCTCGCACTTAACATCACTCACGTCTAGGCAATGAACGTGCACGTATAGCTGAACTGCTCAACCGGAAAATCGCGGCCGAAGACGACGGCCATAAGCACTGTCCTAACACGACAAAGCTAGCAGCAAGCCACGGCAGCAAGTGTGGTCTCAAGTCACAATCGGCGCTCCGATGACGCTGGGTTCTATGTGCCAGTCGCAGAAAGCATCGCGACGCTAGTGACATCTACCGTACCGCCCTTCAGCTCGCCAGCGGGTTACGGCTGGTGCTCAGTTCAGAGACGTCGGGCGGTGTGCTCCGCACGCAGGACTCGCGTCTGCAGCCGATCTCACGCAGGGGTACTGTCGGGAGGTTTTCTTCCCATAGAGCTGCAACGCCTGAGGTGTGACACGGGAGGTACGGCTGCAGACGCTAAGAACACTGCGCGAGCTTTGCGTCACAGAACGTTACACGTCACGTCACAGGCCCGGGAACACTAAAGAGCTGGGTATGCACATGCTCGCACAGACTCTTCACCGCAAGGCCACACACCTACACGTCTAGATCAAAATCAGCGCCGCCGCACACTTGACAGCATATCTAGTCTCAGAAGCATCCGGCAGCGAGCTGGTCCAGTGCGAGAACTATCCAGGAGCAAGCTAGTTCTTGTCGTAGGGGCTGTCCTGGAGTGAGCTGGACCTAGCGTAGGAACTATCCCGGAGCGAGCTGAGCCTAGTCGTAGGAGCTGTCTCGGAGCGAGCTGCACCCAGTGCAGGAGATGCCGCGGGGCGAGTTGGACTTAGCCTAGGAACCATCCCGGAGCGAGCTGGAACAAGTGCAAGAGTTGTCCCGGAGCGAGCTGGAGCTACTGCGAGAGCTATCCTGGAGCGAGCTGGGACTAATGTGCGAGCTGTCCCGGAGCGAGCTGGGACTAGTGTACGAGCTGTTCCGGAGCGAGCTCGAACAGGTGCAAGAGTTGTCCCGGAGCGAACTGGAGCTACTGCGGGAGCTATCCCGGAGCGAACTGGGACACACACACACACACACACACACACACACACACACACACACACACACACACACACACACACACACACACACACACACACACACACACACACACACACACACACACACACACACACACACACACACACACACACACACACACACACACACACACACACACACACACACACACACACACACACACACACACACACACACACTATGTATATATAGATAGACACATATATAGTATATATGTTTTATGAAAATCACTAACAAGCGTGAGCGCAGCTGTCATGGGACAATTTGAAACGGGATCTACAGATAAAGCGAAATGGGCTATGCACCAATTTTCGTGACCGTGACGAGAAGGCACGTTTCCAAAATCTTTGGAAACTTAGCACTCTACGCGCGATTGACAGTTGTGGTGCTACCGACGAGCAGGGGCGTGGGTCCGCAGGATGAGTAGGGGGACTGGGGAGGGGGGGGGGGAGGGGGAACATAATTGCGAAAGAATGATGCAGCCTGCTCCAAAATAGACAAACAAACGGGTTTCTCCGGATTTCGCAAGCTTTCTTCCCGAATTTCTGAGGTCTTTAAGCCCAAATTGGAATTCAAAAACCTCTCCTCCAACTTAATTGGAAACTACACCACCGCCGACAAATGAAGAACAGCATTGGAAAACAGGTACGCATTAACAACGCATGTACTCAAGCGTGACGAGGTGCTCCGCTTGTGCACACTACCTATTCACACTGACTTCAACACGTCTGCGCATAATATTTCGCACCACGGAATGAACTTATCATCATGGGCTCAGCGGTCATTGTTCTATGTTCTTGGTTCGCTGTGTTCTGTCTGTTTCTGGTCTACCGGCGTAATGCGTACCAACTGACGCCTAGCTGAAGAGATGCCGACATGGTGACACAGTCCGAGACAGCAATTGCGGCTCAGTTGAGAGCGAGAGAGGCTTTTCGGCGGCAGAAGCCGTCAAAACCTCAAGAAACGAAGCAAATCAAAGGGAATGACTGGAAGCAGAGCACCGACCGGCCAGTATCGGGCGCATTAAAAGTGATAGGTGGGATGCGACAGTGGGATGCCGCAAATGTTTCAACAAACACAACTGAGTTGACACCGTCGGGGCGGCACAGTACTAACCGACAGTCCTGGCTGGGTTAGCACCGCTAGGGAGACGGCATGTCCCGAGCCTACAGCTTTCGGTGGAGAGATGAGTGAGACCGGCATTGCCGCGTCATAGCTGGACTGGTGCCGCCAGGTCGGGTCGTGCCATCAGGCCATCAAATCCATGAGTAACACAGCGGCGGAGTCATGTGGTTCAGTCGGATCTTACATCATTGGCCCACACAAAAGGGACACATCTGCAGGGCAAACACGTATCAAACCTCCATACCATGACACCATCTGACCGCATCAGTACTGGAGAGCCTTCGTTGGACCTAAGTCATTGCTGTAGTCACGCTGGCCTTAGCAGTGCGTGGTTTTTATATTGCGGTTTCGATGGTGGAGACCGAAGTGCCGTTCCGGTCTACGGCGGTGTCAACAGTGGCGGAAGAATATGAGCTGACTCGATGAAAGCTGAGAGTGATGCCGCACGCGGTGCCGATCCTTCCGCCGCTGCTGACGCCCCCGGCGACGGGAGCCGCACTTCAGCCTCCAACCTCGAAGCCGCGACACAAAACCACGTACGGCTTGAGCGACTGGGGCTTCAACATTGACTGAGGTATAGCGCGATCCCCCACTGATGCGGCCTGGCGCAGCATTGATTCAGCCAGGTTGCATTATAGTATTGAGGGTTGATGCGTATTCGCGTTGCAAATGTGCCGGTTTCGTATGAGCCAGTGATGCAAGACTCGATGGAGTGATAAGTGTCCACTGCTGCGTTTTGCGTGGATTTGGTGGACGTTTGCCACGAAATTAACTTTTTCGGATGAGTTAGGTGGATCAACATGGCCTTTATATACTGGTGATAGCAATTGTTACTACATCAGCGTTGATATCATGACATCTTCATGAAGGTACCGTTTCCATTAATTACGATTATCATGAATAAATAAATGGCACCTTAATGCCTAGCAATATGTCTTTGACTGTTTCGGCTACGTTTCGAATAAAAAGAAGACGCGGTGCTGGCATCTTTAGTACAGGCCACTTTTAAGCAGCGCAAAGGCGTTCTTAAACGAATTACTAGAGCAAAGCAGTCTGCCCGCATGGCTGACGATGTTGCTAGCATGCCCTGTTACCAGGTCATCGTGTGCGCATTATTCCTATACAACAGGAACCATGTGAGAGAACTCCTGACATTTTTTCCAACTAAGTTAAAACCCTTCTCATAGCCAATTGATACTTGATGATTCACAAAACACATCGGCTTCAGACTCACATAAGCGCAAAACATTCAAGTAGAATCGTGGATGCAATGATTCCAACTTGCGGAGCCCAAGTACATTCATGAATCAAATGATTACACCTTAGGGAACCCAAGGAGATCCCTCGATGCAAATGATTCACTGCTGGTCACCCGACAAAGAATTGCTATCAGAAACGTAGTTATATCATTTTGGCCTACTGAGTATTTTCCGCTTATATGAGTCTGAAGTCAAGATGTTGTGTGTATGATCAAATACCTGACAGAACTGGAGTAGAAAAGCATGTGTTAGAATCGTAATCATGTAATGGGATGTTACCACCACCAACAGGCCTGGGTATGTCCTGACACCACATTTCAGAAGCTGTTATTGAAAGTGCAATGCTCGGAGAGAGAACTACGTCAAACCCCTGACCTGGACACCCTCAGCCGAACGGCTGACGAGCCGCAGGACAATCAGAGAGCCTCGGTGCCCATGTTGGAGAAGCCCTCCCCCTGTGTCAGCCATGTGTCGGTGCGCCATCCGGAGTCGTACCTGGCGAGCCTCAGCTTCACTGTGCTCGAATCACCTGCTGCGAAGCAAAGCGTCTCGGGCTGGACTCGGCCGTTGTTTGAGCTGAGAGTGAGAGTTTTAAAGCCTGCATCGGAGTCAGGCAAGGTCATTCGCAAGACGTTTGAGTCGACCAGCACCGTGAAGTTGTCGGACGGGTCCGTGGACATGATGTCAAACTTGGCGAGGACACCACCGGCGGCGTTGATCTTCCCGCAAAGGTGTCCGGACGGCGCAATCTCGAAAACGGGATCCGGCCCGGTCCCAGCCCTGTCGAACAGCCAGGAGTCGGCGACGCCAGAATCCACCCGGAGAGAATGATTGCTGAGTGTGCTCCGGACTTGGGCGTATTCCAAGGGCTGTCCAAGGTCTACCTGGGCGTTGAGCATCAGCGTAGCCGGCTTGCGCATAGACGTGATAGTGACCTTCTCACACCAGGAAACCTTCAGATGGCTGTAGGAGTCCGAGGTGAGCAGATTGTGCTTCGAGATTACAGTGTTGCGCTGGATGCCGTCCCGATCAATGACCGCTGAATTAAGACGATCGGACGTTATTATTAATATTATTTTTGGTGTTTCATTCATGTCATTCAATGTCATGTCCTTATCATTGTCACTTGCCATCAGGGAGAAGACGATCTCATCATTGCTCACGGATCCAAGCTTCAAGTTAATGTTGAGCGAACATATGCCCGGTTTTAGCTTCTTAACAGACAGCAGGGGAGAAATCTTCCAGTTCATCATTTTCGGCAGTGCAAAAGCTGGACGTACCTCCCAGAAGCTTTCCGTCACTCGGCATGAGCTGTTCACGCACTCGTAGCCGTCTGGTGGGGCTAAGTAGTAGTTGCAGTGAATATCCGTGACGCAAAAGTCCCCCGCCGCCTCCGCTAAACAGCTGGCGGAGCAGTAGCCGCCCAGAGCGCAACTAGGGTCGTTCCAGTGCGGAAGCCGCACCTCCGCTCGGCGTCGGGGGCCGTCGTAGACGTCGTAATAGTCAACTGCTGGATCTTCGACCAGCCGGTGACCTTCGCACGCCCCTTCCTCGAACAGCTGGCAGTTGACGTCGGGAGATACCGGTCCAAAGTTGAGAGCGCTACAGCTGGCCGCGGCGGCGCACATCGCCAGGCACTGTACGCGGCTGGCTACTTGATGCTCTTCGAGGGCGGACTGACCCACCAGCCTCTTACCCGTCCGACGCGCGCCGTTGGCGTACTTGGCGTTGCTGGCGCCTGGAGACAGAGCCAGCACGAGCAACAGAGCCAGCAGGCCACAGACCAAGGTCTCGGACCATGCTGAGCTCGTTCGAGCCCGAAAGCGCGGAAGGGGCATCCCGGGGACGGAGAGGCGAGCTAGCGAGTGGGTGGAGGGCCAAAGAAGAACGATAATGCAACAGGACGCAGGGTTGCCCGGAGGCGACGAGGGACACGTCCACACCAAGGCGGTGACGACGGCCGAGTGGCGGTGGAGGGCCGTCCACCCGAATGACCGACTGAGGCCCGTGACCGGTCAACAAAACCCCCGCCGGCCGCGCCACCTGCCGGGATAGCGTGACCGGCGCTTGGACCAGTCCGTGGATCGGCCGCCACAGCTGGCGAATGCTGTCCTGTTGTTTCTTTCGGTTGAATCACGTTTGATGTGCGTGACAACTTTTTCACTAGAGGACACTTTTTTAAGCATTTTACACAGTCAGACATCTGTCAAAATGCCATGTAAAGGCAATCACTTCAGCAACTGTCCGTCCATTCACCGGGAGGTCATGACCACGTTTTTCTTGTAAGTTTGGCGCAGGTTGGTCCAAGTGTTCTGCCAGCTCCTAAAATGGAGAAGTTTTCTGCTGTCAGGAAATCATGCTTCCTTGCTTTCAAACGTATTGTGCAATTGAAATTGAGATTTGAGATTGAGAAGGCTGTAAAAAATGCGATTGAGACAATGATTCCGCCAGAGGCAGGTGAACTATCGTGCGTGAGCTGGTCCAACGCCCACGCGTCATGTCGCGGCGATGGCGGCAGTGGGATCCATACGACGCCGGAGGTGCAGCAGCGGCAGTGCCACGGCTGGCTGGATACTATGCAGCAGGCGGTGAAGTGGAACTACGTCCCGTCGCAAAACAATTTATGCGGGTTCGAAATGCATGCGTATGGATCTATGCGCGCGCATAATCATATCTAGAAAACACCACAAATATCAGAGCCGAGGCACGTGGATGGCTTTTGAGATTCTAGCGTGATCAGGTGTTAAAGACTGGCGTCGGGACCTGCCGCCTATTTCGAAAGCAGCTCAAATGGCGATGAGCAGGCAACAGGAGTCCCCGTGCTACATGTGCAGGGCAATCCAAGCAGGACCAGAAAAGTTCACCTGACGCTTGTTAACCGCAGACCCTGGGGCTATCCATCAGTTCTGTTGGGTAACACTGGCAGGCAGAGTGTTACGACCGTACGTGTCAAAAGGGACGCTAACGTCAGCACTTCCGGGACACATTTTGACGGATAACATTTGAACCAGTGCGTCTCTAGCTGGTTTAGGTGCAGAGTCGTCCTTGCATCAGCCAGACTGTGAAACTCATAGTACGCGATTCCTTTGTCCAGAACAAAATCCAGAGATCATGACGTTGTACAAAACGTTTTTCATCGCAGTGGATTATGAGCCCCAGTAAACGTACATTGGTCGTTACGCCGACCAACGCCCAGCGAGGGCATTGGTGCCGGCGGTGGAGCGGACAGGAGTGTGCCGGACCGGAACAAAAACAGATCCGAAACAAGACCGAGTCAAGATGCTGCCAGAGCTAAGAGGCAGATGACATAAGACAGGTCGCCATCCCCAACATATAATGCTCGATACTGAGTGGTACCAGAAAGTGATTAACTTGTAATGCACGACTGAACCATGTCCCGGTTATGGGCATCTCAGGTGAGAGTAACACCGCTACTGTGGAAGCCCCCGTGAATTTCAGTTGTTCACGCCATTCGTGGAGGTACAGCGTGAGGCTGGAAAGAGAGATAAAGAGCATGACCCGAGGCAGCGCAGAAATGTGGGATACACTGTGCGTCATGTTCGGATGTTCGCTGACGCTTGACCCGGAACCTCTCTGTCATCTGCAAGGAGAACCTGTTTTGACTGGCGTCGACTGAAAAGAAGGCGCTGGAATCGGTTTGTCACCGGTGTGCAACGTTTATGATTTCTAGTGCGACACTACAGCACACGCACATCCCTTCGCTTCGAGCATACCAGCAAAAAGGAGGTCCGGACAGGCTTTTGCCAATGATGAGATGAATTTTAGGCCCAAACAAGAGTTATGCTATATGGTATGTGTTAAGCATTTGTACAGTGAATTAGTAAGGTTACTGTAATTGTTTGCTTGGTATATGTGGTTGGTTTAAGGTCACAGCTTTAACCAGCTAATAAGCTAATAATTGAATAGGTGACTGGTCTTAGCCAAAGACCAGTCATCATCTTTGTGGCAGGCTGACAGATTTTGTTCGCACTGGCAGAGTTTTGCCACTTACGTTGTTCACCAACCGAAATGTGGCTAGCAGAAAAACTGATGCAGTAGAAGGAGGCTACAGGGGTCCGAGTAATACAACTAAAATGATGTCAAAGGGAGTGTACCGTATTTGCATGGGTCTTAGCTGAAACAGCCATGTTGAGGATAATTTGATACAGTTCACAGCCTCGGCCATCTGGCTACAACCCTCTAGTTTGTGAGCTACGCGACCGTTAAGATGTGCATATTTTTGGGGACACTATTTCAAGGTCACCCAGACACCGATAACTCCACAATGATGCCATTCAAATCCTGCCATTCCATTACCCATGTGGCAACAAAGCAAAAAGAGTAATTATCTAGTCGTTCACGCCTGGCGTTCGTGAGTGCGATTCCCAGATATAACGTCCGTCAACTGGATCTCAATTAATGTTGTACAAGTTATGGTGATACATTTAAGTGATTACCTGTTGAGAAGCATGTTTATTAAACAGATAATTGTCTCGCCTTGAGCAATTTTTCCACTTAAAAGCATGCCAATGGTTATAACTGAGCTTATTTTATGGTGTATGATGTTTGGTTCAATATCTTCAACTGTGGAACGTTCCCTTTACGGGACATGTTACCAAAGACCTAGCAGATTGCCCGAGACCAAGCGCCATTAGTTTTAGCTTGGTAACACAAACCCAGTGCCAAGTTTGAACCTCTAATTGATCTTCAAAGAAAACGGCCTTGAAAGCCATCGAGAAGTAGGGTCACTGTGATAGCATGCAACTTCATCAAGCAAACCCACTCGCCATTCTGTGAGGCAAGAGTCAATCGCGGGATTCTGCGGTGCATGGGAAAGAAGCCGCTGGCGAATAACTAAGCCGGTTTTCCCGCACACTGATAAGGAGAGAGGGTGATGCAACCTCTCTTAGGTATTGTTAGGATAACATCCCAAACTGTCGTGCAACCGCATCCAAATTTTCAAGAGTACATGGAGCATTCATTGCGCGTATTTTGACACCAAAAAAGTACTGCTAGATTTTCTGGTTTCGGAGCAGCAACGACTTTTATAGGATTACGGTACAGCGACTCCTGGCCGGCGCAGGCGGCGGGCGGTTAGGACGTGGAAGGCGCCCGGAGAGCTAGCATTGTTTCATTGAAGGGAATGTTCCTAGTTGAAGGTATACAAGCGCACATCAGATAAGATGAATGAAGCACTCCTATACCAATTGGTATGCCCTTAAGTGGAGAAGACCTTTCTAGACAACGCAGTTTCTTTGTTAAGTAAATATGCTCCTCAATATGTCATTGTTTAATTACGTCGTTATACATTGCACATAATTATGAGCCAATTATTTGGAAATCGTGCTCACGAACGCCAGATATGAACGGCGCGACAACTCTATTTCCCTTTGCGGTGAGCGCCGCATGGCTTATGATATGGTGGGATTTCATTGACGTCATTTTTGCGTCTTTTGCCCGATTAACCATGAACTAGCCTTTCTGAAACACTGCACATCTTCGCAGGCGTTGAGCTGAGAAACTAGAGGGGTTTAGGTCTTAAGAAGGGCAGATCTGGTAACTGCAACAAATGGCCTTCAAGATGACTTTTTTAGTTAAAAATCCCATACAAATGTGTAACACTTTTTAACAAAGTCATGCATCATAAACTTATGCTCAAAACACATCAAAATTTACACCACTGCTCACATT